>NC_060149.1:114602068-114902068 GCF_021461385.2 Schistocerca piceifrons
CACACGAGTACGCCGTATCGCTGTCTCCTTCAGTGTCTCCTTCACCCAACATCTGACGCTGTTCACGGCACTTACATACACTACCAAAACCGGGAAACACTACTGTACTATCTGTCGCAGAGAATTGCAACTCTAACCATTCACTTACCACCGATGATGTGAACTTGTACGAAATTACACTGATATCTGACAATGTCTTCTAGTTTCTCACTTTTTGTGTACACTGGACTCGCATTTGGGAGAACGACGGTTCAAACCCGCGTCCGGTTCTAACACTCCCGTCCGCTACTGCTGTACCATAACCTTAAAGTTGGAGGCAGGTTGTGAAATAAAACTATCTTGTTAAAGCAATTATGGTATAACGCAACAGAGCAGTGTTACCCTCTGAGAGGAATTTTGTTATATTGACCACGTTGTACCTAACGGAGGTGGCTTATCGGAAGTGAAAGTCAGAATTACGTAAATGTTCAAACAGTAACAAATACTGTTTTACCTAGCTACACTGTTTAAAGAATAAGGAAAACGGTCGCCAGCCTAATTAGGCAAGAGAAAGATTAACGTTCTTGTTTAAGAAAGTAGGTATGAGTAACTTTAACGGACAAACACAGCCTATATTTTGCCACACGCGAGGGCAATGAACTCTGACACCTGTATATGTTCACGGTTAAGATTGGAAGCTGACAGAGCAGGACAGACTATTTGCATAAATATAACAGATGACGAAACACACTATTACCTTCAGGGCTTATTCAAACCGAATACGTTTTGTAACATTATTCTTAAGATTCAGTACAGAATCATAAATTGGACATGGGTTAAGTATTAATTTTCCTAGTTGACATAAAATTATAAATGTAGTTTACTGCAAAATTATGAGCTGGTCACAGATTAAGTCTCTATCAGTTAAATACTTTACTATTTAAAATGAAAGTTAATTGGAATTCACTAACAGGTTACTTCTCACTGTCTTTTGAATAAAGAAATTATTGTTATCATAAATAGTGGTCTTCCCGTTACTTGTTACCTAGCATTAGCACAATAGACAAACTGTGGATCCTGTTATACTATTAATATGCATTTCCAATACACAAGAGAGACAAACACTTAGCAAACATGAATATATAACTTTCCACAATCGCAGTTTTCCACTTTTACTACAGTGAAACGCAATGTTGACAAATTTGCAAGAAACTGACTCACCTTTTAAAATTCACTACAGGCGGCACTATGATCACTAACTAAGCAAAACTTTATAAGCCTCAGTTTTAAGAGCTTTTAATCTTTAAAAGAAACAACACATAGTCTTTATTACCACAGTCTTCTACTTTCAAGTAAATGATTAAATAGGTGACTTTGAAACTTCACAAAACTACATTTACTACCTCCCACAATTTCACTAAATCCACAGTAAATCTGAATATTCCCTTCTTACCAAAGATCAAACAACATTATTTAATGAACTATTTGGCTTTGAGGCTTTCATTTTTTCCACAAACTGGGACACTCGGTAATCATAGTTCAAATGGAGAGGAACCTGAGAGGTGTTGTGATAGGGAAAAAATCTAGATAGGTACATAAATTCAGTTATAAGTTACCTTATATTTGTGCACACTAAAACATCCAATAAGCTGATCCTTCACTGTACATTATTATAGTATTCCGTTACAGTGATTGCGCAATGTGGTGGCAACTGCATGTTGGTAGGTGGATTTGCAGGCAGAATTGCTGGACTCTGCCCCTTCTTGGTGGCGATGATAGATACCAATTCCAGAATGGTTCCAGCTATTTTTCCATCCATCCGAGGCATTGGTAAGCTGCAGGAAAAGCCTCTCTCGGAACCAGCACAATATGCAACTTTTACATGGGCAGTGCACGGTTTGGTAGCTCGTGCCCGACTGACTCTTGTTTCCACCTTTTCTACCTAGCCAACCACAATTTGCGCGCGCTACACAGTTTCGTTCCCGAGGGGAACCACAAAAACTTTTACATAAAAGTTAGCTAAGAACCCTAAGTGAAGGTCAGCAGTTTACATAACAGAGAACAAACATTTAAAATAAAACAGAACCTTTGCACCTATTGACATTTCTAGAAAAAAATTGTTTAAACAAATTCCAAATATATGCAGTAGGTTTTTGTCTCCCTCCAAATGGGACAAAGAATTTAAATGACAGCTACACTACATTGCATAGAATCAAATCATGACATCAAAGTTTTTACAAAGAAAGGAGTATACAATTTTGTGTTATCGATTCAGTCAAACAACATTTACAGAAGCTCAGCGATATAACATTAAAAGGAACAAAAGCAAAATAAATCAGTAGAGCATTAGAGTTATGGTGTTACACGGTCATCCAGATTTAGATTTTCTGTGATTTCCCTAAATCGCTTCAGGCAAATGCTGGGATGGTTCCTTTAAAAGGGCACTGTCGACTTCCTTGTCCATTCTTCCCTAATCCGATGGGACCGATGACCTTGCTGTTTGGTTCCCTCACCCCAATTAACCAACCAAACAACTTTTTGTGTCAGGTAGTGTACTTCATTAATGCTCTCTGCTGAAGAATTGCTATGTGACGCTGCCAGATCATCAGCTCATTTAAAGAAAACAGAGAGGGAATGGTCTATTCGGAGTCTGCTTGTTTATTTGCACCAGTTCAGAAGTGGGCTGTTCAGCTCAAACGTGGCCGTCCTATCCTGAAGATTATCCACGCGCAGATGACGTTTCATAACAGCGCTCCCAGACGATAAAGTCGAGAAACTGCACTGGACTATTGATGATTAAATATACGTGAAATACCTGATGTTGTAAAATAAATACAGAAAACACTGTGATTCATTATACGACAAAAATTAACCGTGATAAATTTTTCAGTAATATGAAGCCGTATTTGTTGAAAGCTGACCAGAAGCAAATGCACATATGACTTTGTTAGCAATATTTAGACCGTTTCAGAAGGAATCCATTTGTCATCGTGTGGCGATATTTTATTGCGTTTAAGACGTAGGTCCACCGCTCCATAACAGAAACGAAACACTAGTCAAGTCAGTGGGTGGTTCTCCAAAAAAGATGGAGTCGATGTCATGTGCCGAAAACTTTATGGCTAGTATTTTATGGGATCCAGTAGGATTTTTCATTTTCATTACCTTATAAAAATTAAACAACAAATGGCGGAATCTACGCATCTCTTGCGGAGCAGTTGTATGATACAAATATGTCAGGTTAAATCCGGATTGCTAGTAAAATTTAGAATCTTCAGTAGGACAATCTACCTACCCAGAAAAGTGATTTGGCAATAGCATTCATCTACATCATACTCCGCAAGCCACCTAATGGTGTGTGGTGGAGGGTACCTTCGGTACCACTATCTTATCCCTCCAATCCTGTTCCACTCGCGAATACTGAGTGGTAAGAATGATTGTCGGTAAGCCTCTGTATTGCCTCTAATTTCTCGAATTTTTCCCTCGTGGTCAATACGTCAGATGTATGCTGGGGACAGTAATATATTGTCTGAATCCTCCTGAAAATTGATGTCCCGAAATTTCAGTACGAAATCTCTCCGTGATGCACAGCGTCTCTCTTGTAACGTCTGCCAGTGGAGTTTGCTTAGCATCTCAGTTACGCTCTCTCGCCAGCTAAACGATCCCGTAACGAAACGCGCCGCTCTTCGCTGGATCTTCTCTATCTCCTCTATCAGTCCTACCTGATAGGGATCCCAGATAGATGAACAATACTCAAGAATCGAGCCAACATGCGCTTTATAAGCCACTTATTTCTTGGATGAGTTACATTTCCTTAAGATTCTTCCGATGAATCTGAGTCTTGTGTCTGCCTTTCCCACGATCTGTTTTATATGGTCATTCTACTTAAGGTCGCCCTGGATAGTTACGCCTAGATGTTTTATGGCAGACGTTGTCTCCAGCTGTTTTTCATCAATAGCGTAGCTGTACAGTAGTGGATTTCTTTTCCTTTGTATGTGCGATATGTTACATTTATTTATGTTCAGGGTCAACTGCCAGAGTCTGCACCATTCATCAATTCTCTGCAGGCCGTTCTGCCAATTCTTACTATCGTCTCGCGTTGCTACTTTGGTGTAAACAACTGCATCATTTGCGAATAGCCTTGAAGAGCATCCGAAGCTTTCTACTAGATCATTTATATACAGGGTGGTCCATTGATCATAACCGGGACTAATATATCACAAAATAAGCGTCAAACGAAAAAACTACAAAGAACGACACTTGTCTAGATTCAAGGGGGAAACCAGATGGCGCTATGGTTGGCCCGCTAGATGGCGCTGCCATAGATCAAACGGATATCAACTGCGTTTTTTAAAATAGGAATCCTCATTTTATTACATATTCGTGTAGCACGTAAAGAAATATGAATGTTTTAGTTGGTCCACTTTTTTCGCTTTGTGATAGATGGCGCTGTAATAGTCACAAACGTATAAGTACGTGGTATCACGTAACGTTTCGTCAGTGCGGACGCTATTTGCTACGTGATACATAACCCGTGTTAAAATGGACCGTTTACCAATTGCGGAAAAGGTCGATATCGTGTTGATGTATGGCTATTGTGATTAAAATGCCCAACGGGCGTGTGCTATATATGCTGCTCGGTATTCTGGACATCATCCAAGTGTCCGGACCGTTCGCCGGATAGTTACGTTATTTAAGGAAGTGTTCAGCCACATGTGAACGTCAACCACGACCTGCAACAAATGATGATGCCCAAGTAGGTGTTTTAGCTGCTGTCGCGACTAATCCGCACGTCAGTAGCAGACAAATTACGGGAGAATCGGGAATCTCAAAAACGTCGGTGTTGAGAAAGCTACATCAACATCGACTGCACCCGTACCATATTTCTATGCACCAGGAATTGCATGGAGACGACTCTGAACGTCGTGTACAGTTCTGCCACTGGGCACAAGAGAAATTACGGGACGATGACAGATTGTTTCCACGCGTTCTATTTAGCGATGAAGCGTCATTCACCAACAGCGGTAACGTTAACCGGCATAATATGCACTATTGGACAACGGAAAATCCATGATGGCTGCCACAAGTGAAAATCAGCGACCTTGTCGGTTTAATGTATGGTGCGGCGTTATGGGAGGAAGGATAACTGGCCCCCATTTTATCGATGACAATCTAAGTGGTGCAATGTATGCTGATTTCCTTCGTAATGTTCTACCGATGTTACTACAAGATGTTTCACTGCATGACAGAATGGTGATGCACTTCCAACATGATAGATGTCCTGCACATAGCTCGCGTGCGGTTGAAGCGGTATTGAATAGTATATTTCATGGCACGTGGATTGGTCGTCGAAGCACCATACCATGGCCCGCACGTTCACAGGATCTGACGTCCCCGGATTTCTTTCTGTGGGGAAAGTTGAAGGATATTTGCTGTCGTGATCCACCGACAACTCCTGACAACATGCGTCAGCGCATTGTCAATGCATGTGCGAACATTACGGAAGGCGAACTCCTCGCTGTTGAGAGGAATGTCGTTACACGTATTGCCAAATGCATTGAGGTTGACGGACATCATTTTGAGCATTTATTGCATATATGTGGTATTTACTGGTAATCACGCTGTAACAGAAAGCGTTCTCAGAAATGATGAGTTCACAAAGGTACATGTATCACGTTGGAACAACCGAAATAAAATGTTCAAACGTACCTACGTTCTGTATTTTAATTTAAGAAACCCCCCTGTTACCAACTGTTCGAATAAAATTGTGAGCCATATGTTTGTGACTATTACAGCGGCATCTATCACAAAGTGAAAAAAGTGGTCCAGCTAAAACATTCATATTTCTTTACGTACTACACGAATATGTAATAAAAAATGGGTGTTCCTATTTTAAAAAACGCAATTGATATCCATCTAGCGGGCCAACCATAGCGCCATCTAGTTTTCCCCTTCAAGCTAGACCAGTATCGTTCTCTGCAGTTTTTTCGTTTGACGCTTCTTTCGTGAGATATTTGTCCCGGTCACGATCAATGGACCACCCTGTATATTGTGAACAGCAACGGTCCTGTCACACTTCCCTGTGGTACTCCGGATATTACCTTTACATCTGTCGATTTAGTTCCGTTAAGAGCGACGTGTTGAGTTCTGTCTGCAAGAAAGTCTTGAATCCAATCGCAGGTCTGCTCCGATACTCCGTAAGCTCGTATTTTTTTCATTAAACGGCAATGCGGGACGGTGTCAAATGCCATACTGAAATCAAAGAACACGGCATTAGCCTGAGCGCCATTGTCCACTGCGCTGTGGATCTCATGGGGGAACAGAGCGAGCTGAGTTTCGCAGGATCTCTGTTTGCGGAATCCATGTTGATTTTTATAGAAGAGCTATTCATTTTCCAAGAACGTCATAATTCTTGAGCATAAAACATTTTCCATAATTCTACAACAGATTGACGTCAACGATATAGGTCTATAATTGTGTGGATTTGTCTTACGGCCTTCCTCAAGAACAGGAATGACTTGAGCTTTTTTGCAGTCGTTAGGTACCTTTCGTTGCTAAGCAATCTACGATAAATTACTGCTAGAAGGGGAGAAAGTTCTTTCGCATAATCTTTATAGGATCCTATAGGTATCTCATCTGGCCCTGAAGCCTTTCCACTGGTAAGCGATTGTAGTTGCTTTTCAATTCCGCGATCGTTTATCTCAATATCTGCCATTTCGACGTTCGCACGACGATTGAAAGGAGAGACAGTGTTACGTTCTTCCGCGGTGAAACAACTTCGAAAGACCAAATTCAGTATTTCAGCCTTCTCTCTGTTATCTTTCGTTTCGGTGCTGGCGTGGTCGCTGAGACAATGGATAGATGATTTTGACTCACTTACTGATTTTACATACGAGCAAAATCTCTTAGGGTTTTTACCCAGGTCGACTGACAACGTCTTTCTTCCGAAATAATTGAACGCTTCTCTCATTGCTCTCCTTACGCTCATTTTCGCTTCGTTCAGCTTTTGTTTGTCAGTTATGTCTTTACTTCTCTTGAATCTGAGATGTTCTTTGTTTACGTAGCGCTTTTCTAACACGGCTGTTAAACCATGATGGATCTTTCCCATCGCTTAAAACATTACTTGGAACATACTTGTCTAGGGCATATTGAACGATGCATTTCAATTTATTCCATTTGTTCTCCACATCCTCGTCCTCATCACCAAATATTTGATGCTAACTGCTGAGGTATTCTGAAATTTGTATCCTGTCACCCTTGCTGAGAAAATATATCTTCCTACCTTTCTTAACCTTCCTTGTAGGACCCGTCGTCATAGATGCTGTCACAGTCTTATGATCACTGATACCTTTCTCTACGTTAAGTGATTCGATAAGTTCAGGTCTGTTTGTTGCCAAGAGGTCTAAGACGTTACCCTCACGAGATGGTTCTCTAACTATCTGCTCAAGGTAATTTTCGGACAAGACATCCAGAACAATGCCACACGATTCCCTGTCTCTGGTACCAGTTTTGATGGCATAGCACTCACAATCTATACCTGGCAAGTTGAAGTAACCCCGTATTACAACGGCATGGTCAGGAAAATTACTAATGATATTCTGCAAGCTCTGTCTGAAGCGCTCTACAACTAAGATACTGACCCAAGTGGTCAATAAAAGCATCCGATCACCATTTTTGACCGTTCTTTGATACTCAGTTTCACCCAGATTAATTCAAATTCGGAATCCGTAATAACCTCGTTAGATTTTATCGAATTTTTTACTGCAATAAACACGCCGCCACCATTGGCGATTAACCTATCCTTACGATAAACATTCCCGTCTGAACTTAGGATTTCGTTGTCACTGACGACTGGCTTCGACCAGCCTTCTGTTCCCAATACTATCCGTGCATTATGACCTACAATAAGCGATACCAATTCTGAGACCTTTCCTTGGATGCTCCTGCAGTTTACTAAAATCATATTAATCTTTTCCATCTCTGATCCGCGAGGACCAAGATTCTCTGAGGTCACTGTGGCTGATTTAACAGGCAAATCGTGTTTGCCCCCAAGGGAGGGGTCCTCTCACCTATAAAAACATCACGTGCACGCCACACGTACTCCACTACCCTAGTAGCCGCTTCCTGCGTGTAGTGCACGCTTGACTTATTAAGGGGAACCCAACAATTCTGCACCCGATAGTGGAGGTCGAGAAATTCGCATCCGATACCATCGCAGAGCCGTCTGAGCCTCTGGTTTAGACTTTCACTCTGCTCCAGACCAGAGGACCGCGATCAACCCTGGGTACGATGCTACAAATAGACAGCTTAGCCTGCACCCCGCGTGCGTTGCTAGTTGCCTTCACCAAATCAGCCAGCCGCCGAAAGGAGCCGAGGATGGCCTCAGCATGCAAGCGGCAGGCGTCATTCGTGCCGATATGTGCCACTACATGCAGCCGGTTGCACCCTGTGGGCTCGATAGTCGCCGGTAGGGCCGCCTCCTCATCACGGATGAGACCTCTCGGCAAACATACCAAATGCACACTGGAATTCTTTCTCGCCTTGCCTGCTATCTCCCTGCAGGGCCTCATCACCCACCTAACAATGGAGCTCCCAATGACTAGCATACCCACCCTTTGTACTTGTGCGGACTGGACAGGAAAATCGACCGCTGGCCCAACAGTAGAGGCGTCCCGTGCTGGCTCAGAGTTATCATCAACACTGGAAAGCACCTCGTACCTGTCGCTAAGACGTAGGAAGCCAGCCGCACGGCCTGCTCCCTCTTTCACCTTCCGCCCAGTGACACGCGAACCCACCACTGTCTGCCACCCACCCCAGGGTGTGGACGGACTGGTCAGATATTGCGTATCGGAAGCCGCAGTGACGTCCGGGCCACCAGGGGATTCCAGTGACACCAAAGGTGTCACTGGCGCCCCGACGTCACCACAACCTCGAGCATTAGCTAGAAGCTTGTCGACGGTAGCCAACGCACCTTCCAGCTGTTTACGTCAGCCAACTCTCCTTGTGTCCGCTCACAACAAGCACAGTCCCTAGCCATATCGTACTATGTATAAAATAGATATGAGGTCTCAATTGGCGCTAATGAGTTTGAAAATATGCCAAAGGATAATAAAGTAACACTAAAAGTTGGTGTGCAGAGTTCTCTCTGAACTGTGAGAATGTAAGCTATTAAACAGAAATAAATTTCTCTACACGGAAAATTGACACTAGGGATGATTTACACTAGGAAGGATATTCACAAGACTTACGCAAAAGCCGGCCGCGGTGGCCAAGCGGTTCTAGGCGCTTCAGTCCGGAACCGCGCGACTGCTACGGTCGCAGGTTCGAATCGTGCCTCGAGCATGCATGTGTGTGATGTCCTTAGGTTAGTTAGCTTTAAGTAGTTCTAAGTTCTAGGGGACTGTTGACCTCAGATGTTACGTCCCATAGTGGTCAGAGTCATTTGAACCATTTGAACTTACGCATAAACAAAATCTACGATTTTCTAACCACTAGTCTACACAGTAAAATACGCACGTACAGCTCACTTCTTTGCAGAAGCACGTGAACAAAAAACAAAGACTAAATTAATTTACAGTTTATCACACAAGTGCGGCTGTTGCTGCTCTGCTGCGCGTCCTCTCGGCTCGGCGGCTGGCACGACTATACAAGTTAGAGACTGGAAAATGTTTTCAGTCAAATAGCAGCTGTAGAAGCGTATTTACGGAACATTCCAGTCACAATTTAGGCCTGTAATCTACTAACTGGGAAAATGCTAGACAAGATAAAGGGACCTTAAACGAAAATTCATGGGGAAATAAGTCTATTTTTGCCTGAACCGGTCTTTCAATGCCAGGCCGATATCTTTAGTTGGACCTCATCTTACCGACACACAAAAGCTATCTGACACAGTGTGCATACCGGATTCAGTATTCGTTGAGGTTGCAGTTCTATTCCGTAAATAGAGTACATTGGAGGAACTATAAAGAAATTATGAACGGTCTGTACAAAATACATGCTTCTTGCAATGAATGACAGGTTGTCCTAAATGTGCGTAAATGCAAGTCAGCAGGATGAAATCGACTGATGTAAAGGTAGCTTGAGGAGTACGCTGAGAAAGCGTTATGGGACTATTACCGTTATGTATGAACGAGTTACTGTATAACGAATTACTACGGAAACTCCATAAGACTGTTACCAGACGATTCCCTTGTCTGTAGGATGGTTGCAACGGCAGATGACTGTTGCGAAATGTAAAGAGATCTGCAGCGGATTGATGATACGTGCAAGGACTTTCATTTGAGCCCCAATGAAAGTAAATGTAAAGTACTACGCATAAGAAAGTAGACAGATCGATTGCTACCAATAATAAACCACTAGAAATAGTAACAACTGTAAAATGCGTTGGAGCGACCGTTCTGGGCGATCAAAAGTAGAAACAAAACTAAATGTAGGAAAAGCAGATACAAGGCCGACAATCACTGGAAGAATTCGTCTAGAAAAGACGTGGCTTACAAAATAATTGGTCTACGAATTCTTGAGAAATACTCGTCATTATAAGAAGAGCGACACATTCCGTTACTTGTTCGTTTCGTAAGCGGGAGAGCGCTACGGAAATGCTCACCAGGCACCACTGGCGAACGCTACAAGATGTGCCTTGTGTATCACGGTGAGGCTTACTGTTAAAATACCAAGAGCATACGTGTCAACAAGAGTCAGATAACGTACTAGTTCTTCCAATAAACATTTCGCTAAATAACTACTATGGGAAAATCAGATAAATCGGAGAAATTAGGGCTCATGCGAAGGCTTAGCGACAGTCGTTCTTCCTTTATGCCACTCACCACTAACTAATTAGGATGAGATAGGGAATGCTACTGCTAATAAAGCGTAAGTTGTTCTTTGCCATTTGTTGCGTATGTGGGGCGCGTGGGGCGGGGGTGGGGGGGATATGGGGGATGGGGGCCTACGTCGAGCAGTTCCCAGTGAAAAGGTCCAGCGAGTTTCCTTCTTTCCTGGTTGGATGGAACGAAGATTTGCTTATCTCGTGCTTTCTAAAGTTCTTTCGACATACCCCGTAGTTTTCTTCTCTGGCTGCAGCAGATCCTAACACGTGAACAGTGAACGGTGAGTAATGAAATGGCAAAGGCGAATATATAAGTGCCGCTACAATGAAACACTTGAAATAAGGGACGCCACCTGATTTTAATCTCTCAGTCCCTAACCCGGGAAAATGAGTCTTAGAGCCAGTCTAACACCAACGTTTTCGTCAAAGATCGCGGATTCTAATATTTGTTTATCGAGTACCACGAAAGTTCACGAAAATATCTAAACACGATTTTGATGGCACTAGATCGAACACTAACGTTTCCCGAGATGTTTCTAAATTTTCACTTCATCTGAATAACATAAAGTAATCACTCTTAGCAATAACATATTACCAGCACGAATACGAACGCTAGATTGATTGATGAGCCAGCCTAACTGTTTCACACCTGCCCACTCAAGGTGTGCATGTGATTGATGGTTTAGTCCTCCAGTGATTTATACGTTTAAATGAAATCTTTAATCTGGCTTTGGGCGTGAATGTGGAGTTACTGAAATCATAATTAGAAAGCCGTTGGTGTGGATAACGACATCAGAATAGTTGAAACTGCGCGTAGACATTTGAACAGCAATTATAAATATCAGAGTTATGCGTTTCCCGCGAAACCAATTAATTTAATCACCACACTCTCTATACGCTCTACTCACACCATCTACACCACGCTTCATGACCATTTGCCGCTATGTGGACTGCGTACACCTACTGATCTTGACTGCTTGTTAGTAAGCAGGCTGAGCTTTCATAAAACGTGTGACAAAGTATGATTAAACGTGGGCTGAAATGTGATATAAATGCCACAACACTATACGTGAATACAATGGGCAAGGGGAAACTATAATGAAGTACTCTCCACCACACACCGTAAGACGGATTGTGGAATGAAGATCTCGATTCAGATCAAGAAGTCCATGATCCAGCAAACTTGTGTATGTGTCCCTGTGCTATAATTATTACTAAATAAATAACTGCGTAATGTTTTATAGCATAGAAGAAACTCATTTGCCCAACATAATTCCAGGTTACCGCGAAAACGCATGCTAAGGGACATGGCATTACTGGAAGTTGGGCGGGGGTTGCCCAGAAAGTAATACACAGAATTTTTTTCTTCAACAATTCTTTATTGAACATAACAAGAATGATACACACGAAAGGATGGAATTTTATCTACACACCCCATTTTTCTACGTAATCTCCATTCCGTTCTATGGCCTTCCTCCAGCACGAAACAAGGGCGTATATGCCCTGTCGGTACCAATTCTTGTCCCTGTGGCGGAGCCAGTGCTGCCCTGTGTGAATCACCTCCACATCGTCCTCAAAATGTCTCCCACGAACGGCATCCTTTAATGGCCAAAACAAGTGGAAGTCCCAGGGGGCTAGGTCAGGTGTGTCAGGTGTGACAGCCGTGGATGGTCTCCCCGACCGCTGAAAATCGTGGAGCTCCGCCGAACCGCCTTCTGATGACCCCACCCTCCGTGCCCAGCGACTAACTGTACTTCTGTCGACAGCAGATGCTCCACAGGCTTTGCACAAGCGTTTGTGAATATTCCCCACAGTTCCTTTCTCTTCAGTGAGAAATTCAATGACGGCACGTTGCTTGTAATGTACATCACATACAGACGCCATTGTGAAACTGTCCTGCAGCTACGCTATCTGTCGAAAGTGACGGAAACTTGTCGAGCTCACTCTGGAGACTTCAAATAATACAGACGCAACGCTTCGCATTCGTAGCGTTGTTTTCGGCTGAGAAGAAAAAATGCGGTGTATTACGTTTTGGGCAGACCTCGTAGTATGGCGGGTGCATATAATTTAGACAGCTTGTGTCTCAAAGAAGCGTATGACAAGATTCGGTACAAAGGCTAAATGGCCCAGAAACTTGGCATAAGCTATTCAGTTTTTCCTTGAAGACAGTGTCGTGTCTGAGACACTGCAATGCGGGAAAAACAGCGTTGTGTGTGACGAAGTTGGGAAGGTTGCGTTCCCTCAAGGCGTCATGACGAGCGCGAATGGTCTGAGCTGTTAAGTACTACGACAGGGCCGGGAAAAAGTTAGTGCAGCGTTGCAGTATATGGGCCACTGTCATAGTTCCTCGCTCGGTAAAGACGTGAAGGGTGTACTTACACTACTGGCCATTAAAATTGATACACCGCGAAGATGACGTGCTACAGACACGAAATTTAACCGACAGGAAGAAGATGCTGTGATATGCAAATGATTAGCTTTTCAGAGCATTCACACAAGGTTGGCGCCGGTGGCGACACCTACACCATGCTGACATGAGGAAAGTTTCCAACCGATTCCTCATACACAAACAGCAGTTGACCGGCGTTGCCTGGTGAAACGATGTTGTGATGCCTCGTGTAAGGAGGAAAAATGCGTAACATCACGTTTCCGACTTTGATAAAGGTCGGATTGTAGCCTATCACGATTGCGGTTTATCGTATCGCGACATTACTGCTCGCGTTGGTTGAGATCCAATGACTGTTAGCAGAATATGGAATCGGTGGGTTCAGGAGGGTAATACGGAACGCTGTGTTGGATCCCAACGGCCTCGTATCACTAGCAGTCGAGATGACAGGCATCTTATCCGCATGGCTGTAACGGATCGTGGAGCCATGTCTCGATCCCTGAGTCAGTAGATAGGGACGTTTGCAAGACAACAAACATCTGCACGAACAGTTCGACGACGATTTTGCAGCAGCATGGCCTATCATCTCGGAGGCCATGGCTGTGGTTACCCTTGACGCTGCATCACAGACAGGAGCGCCTGCGATGGTGTACTCAATGACGAACCTGGGTGCACGAATGTCAAAACATCATTTCTTCGGATGAATTCAGGTTCTGTTTACAGCATTATGATGATCGCATCCATGTTTCGCGATATCGCGGCGAGTGCACAGTGGAAGCGTGTATTAGTCATCGCCACACTGGCGTATCACCCGGCGTGATGTTATGGGGTGCTATTGGTTACACGTCTCCGTCACCTCTTGTTCGCATTGACGACACTTTGAACAGTGGACGTAACATTTCAGATGTGTTACGACCCGTGGCTCTACCCTTCATTCGATCCCTGTGAAACCCTACATTTCAGCAGGATAATGCACGACCGCATGTTGCAGGTCCTGTACGGGCTTTTCTGGATACAGAAAATGTTCGACTGCTGCCCTGGCCAGCACATTCTCCAGATCTCTCACCAACTGAAAACGTCTGGTCAATGGTGGCCGAGCAACTAGCTCGTCACAATATGCCAGTCACTACTCTTGATGAACTGTGGTATCGTGTTGAAGCTGCATGGGCAGCTGTACCTGTACACGCCATGCAAGCTCTGTTTGACTCAATGCCCAGGCATATCAAGGTGGTTACTACGGCCAGAGGTGGTTGTTCTGGGTACTGTTTCTCAGGATCTATGCACCCAAATTGCGTGAAAATTTAATCACATATCAGTTCTAGTATAATATATTTGTACAATGAATACCCTTTTATCATCTGTATTTCTTCGTGGTGTAGAAATTTTAATGGCCAGTAGTGTATCTATACATGTAGTTATCAATATGTTTGGAATTTTGAGTTAGAGATTATCAAATGAAATTAATCCAACAAAGGGGACGACTGTAGCATACCTTATCACACATTAATTATAGAAGGACCTAATTTAGCACTTCGGAATTGCTCTGTGGTTAATGTCAGTATCATATCCAGAATCTGGATGTGAAAATCACCACAGTACCGACGTCTATTGCTTATTTCTGACGTCAAAGTAAATTTCTGTCGCTTCGCAAGTCTAGTTGTCATTTCTACTGCCTGCCAGACTTAGTTTTTGCCCTGTACCACCCACCATTCTCCTGCGCTCATCATATACCAAATAAACTACTGCGGAGAGAATAGTTTGTCGACTGGCATAATCCAGTCAACACAGCACATCAGCGATGCCATCGGTCAGGTATGCAAATTTGTACCATGTTGCTGACAAAAATACACAGTGACTTGTTATTTCATGAATGAAACTCAGTGGAAGAAGTATCTGCAATACGATACTTCCTCCTAAGATAGGCTGCTGGTCATTTAAATTACAACAGAAGGGCGAACGTAAAAGAGCGACATTTTACTTACTGGGGTTTACACTGTAACAGAAGGAATAAATCATTAAATTCGTAGGTAATACGTGGTTACACAGGGTGCAAGATTTGTTACGGAGAGCTGCCTCCTCTCGAGAATCCGTGACCAAATGCTTTCAGTGAGTGAGGCATTCTGGTCGGGATAACCGTCGAATGTCCTCCGTACCGAGGTAGATCACGACAGCGTGGGAAACTTGCTGTCTTCCGTTATCTTGCTGAAAGGCAACATCACAAAAATCTCGAAGACAGGGCACAGCCTGCTCCACACATCAGAAATTTAACACTTACTGTCCACGTAGCCGCCCACTAGAGTTAGAGGTGATCACCTTGTGTGAACATAGGCACCATATGTCATTAAGCCATGTGGAACCAGTGTGCTGGGCCCCCCGTGACAATGACGAATGGAATCTCCTGGGAGCTTTCACGCACGGATATGTCCATTGCAGTCCTGTACGCAGAACCGGAACGCCCCTGTAAAGCCTACGTGACAGCACTCCTGTAGTTGGATGCAACACTGTCTGCAGGCCACATCAAGGCAGCGGTCGCTGTGCTGGCAGTCCCTAATCCCCAGACGCCTTCGCACTGTCGAGTGTGGGTAATTGTGTCGCTGCAAACGAGCCCACTTCCTGACACAGTGTAAGTGTCGTGTTTGTACGATCCTTTACGGACGAGTGGGCAATATGTCACTATTCGCGTTGGGCCGTTGAGACCTTACGCAGCGTTGAATGTGGGGCTCCTGGAGGTATAGAGTCTATATTCGTATGGCAGTGGTGGGATCTAGATAAAGACGAGCAGCAATATCGCCAAACTACAAACCGTAGTCTCCAAAGAAGACGGTCCTGGCGGTGTCGAATTCCGACACGTTCTGGTAGCGTTTCTCCTTCCTACACGAGGTATAATATGATTTTCTGACAAACAATAACCAATGAAATGAGATTTTTGAATGAAAAACCCACTGCGTAATATCTCCCTATACACAAAATGTAGATGGCTTCACGCCTATCTACTTTGTGCGGTTGTTCCTAAATGCTAATCATTTGCATATCCAAGTATTTAGTACACTTTTTGCCAGTTTGGCGTTTGTCGCATGCCGTCTTCATGGTGTTGCAATTTTAGTGCCCAGCTGTTTAAATGCTAATAACCAAAGATCCTAATATCTGCAATCTTATGCCAAAACTTTCCGTACATCTGAGTGATGGATCTAGGGGCAAAACACCATGGAAGTCAAAGATACCATTAAAAATGTTTAACATGTATTCATTTTGTAAAACTGATCTCAGAAAGATGTGAGGTACGAATGAGAAAGTAGCATGATATCGGCTGACAGTGACTGCCGCGCTACCGCAGACCTGTTCCGCCGCTATGAGAAACTGCCCATGCACCTCACAAGATTTAGGCCTTTCCGATGGGAAGTTCGCTACATTAACGTGTGCTGAAAACCTTACAGCCCAGCTTCTGGAATTCTATCACAGTAGAGCGGCAAGCCTTAGGAGAGAAAGAAAAATAGTAGTTTTTAATTTAATCGAATGGTGATGTTATACACTATACGGTTGATATAAGGCAAATGATTTTATACAATATACATAGGATATTAGACAAGACTAAACCTCAAAGCCCGTGTTTTTCAACCAGTTAATTAAGCTGGGTGTGAGAGTGAACAAGTCATCGGGAACTCCAGGGTATGAATGAAGTGGACAGCGTTGGACTAAAAGTTCAGTTGTCTGTTCTTCTTGATTACATTCACACATTGGTGAACTGATCCAGCCCCACTTGTACCTGTAGTACCTACAACAACCATGTCCAGTCCTTGACCTGTTGAGGCGGCACCAAAGGTTCCTCGGTAGGTCAAAACCTTGTGGCTTCTTTGTGGGGTCAAGGTGATGGGCTCTTGTTCCCAATGTTTTTGTTGACCATTCATGCTTCCAGCTTTCATTTAAATCAAAACCATCCACGATGAGTTGTCCTGCAGTAACACTTGCTGGTCTTCTTGATCACAATCGGCGCTGTGGCGGATGACAGAATTCCTGGTGCAGTGGTAGAGAGGGCGATGCAGAGATTTTTTTGGCCTCCCTGAGTAGAGCTTGTTCCCGCCTTAAGTGAGGTGGAGGGATGTGGCTCAGTACAGGTAACCAGTGGAATGGGGTTGATTTGATGGAACCAGTAATGCAGCGCATTTTGTCGTTAAGTTTTGTGTCTACCTTCACAGGTGCACAGTACTCAGCAGCAGAGTACACAAGACTGATGCCAGTTAAACGCAGACAGTAGACAGAGGTCCCTCAGGTGGTACCACTGAGTATGTTGCTCCTTGCAGCAACTTTATGAGTCGGCTGGGTGATGTGCTCCTTGTAGCTCAGGGTTCTATCTAGAGTGATTCCGAGATATTTTGGGAAAGGATTGTACCTCAACGTTTGTCCATTGAGCAGAACTCTTGGTTTGTAGTTCGCAGCACGATTCGCTAGATGGAAACAAGAGACTTCAGTTTTTGATGTGCTTGGGATCAATCTCCAGGTCTTAAAGAAAGTTGACATCTTCTCCAGATCCTCCGAAAGAATTCGTTCATGATCTTCGAAATTACTGCTCTGTGCTACCAGTGCGATGTCATCAGCATAGATGAATTTAGTTGATACTGTGGCTGGTAAATCACTAATGTATAAATTGAATAGCAATGGGGCTAAAAATAGTAGATCTGTAGCACTGCTGCGATCGCATACGAGCAGAATTGTAAGAGGTCGCACTTTTCGTCAAAAAGCTGGCAGGCACTGAGAAAGCGTGCACGTCGCACTGCGGCACGGTGAAGGCTAACGCGCGGTCTATCGATCCGCCCCGACAGGTTGGGGTAGGCGTGATATACAGCTGTGGCTGCGCCCCTAAGCGAGGGTAACCGCGCCCACCTTCACTAGTGCGCCAAGGCTATGCTCCGAAATTTATGAACTGACATTGTTTTGCAGAAGTTCTAGATAAGCTCGTGTACTGTCGGAGGAAACAACGCAATATGCATGACGATTACACTGGAAAGTAGTAATGCAAAACGTTATATAAATGTCTGAACAAAAGGCATTTTTATGCCCTCATTAATTACACTACTGGCCATTAAAATTACTACACCAAGAATAAATGCAGATGATAAAAGGGTATTCATTGGATAAATATATTATACTAGAACTGACATGTGATTAAATTTTCACGCAATTTGGGTGCGTAGCTCCTGAGAAATCAGTACCCAGAACAACCACCTCTGGCCGTAATAACGGCCTTGATACGCCTGGTCATTGAGTCAAACAGAGCTTGGATGGCGTGTACAGGTACAGCTGCCCATGCAACTTCAACACGATACCACTGTTCATCAGGAGTAGTGACTGGCATATTGTGACGAGCCAGTTGCGCGGACACCGTTGACCACACGTTTTCAATTGGTGAGAGATCTGGAGAATGTGCTGTCCAGGGCAGCAGTCGAAAGGCCCGTACAGGACCTGCAACATGCGGTCGTACATCATCCTGCAGAAATGTAAACAGAACCTAGATTCATCCCAAAAAATGCCGTTTTGCCATTCGAGCACCCACGTTCGTCGTTGAGTACACCATCGCAGGCCCACCTGTCTGTGATGCGGCGTCAAGGGTAACCGCAATCATGGTCTCCGAGTTGATAGTCCATGCTGCTGCAAACGTCGTCGAACTGTTCGTGCAGATGGTTGTTGTCTTTCAAACGTCACCATCTGTTGACTCAGGGATCGAGACGTCGCTGCACGATCCGTTACAGCCATGTGGATAAGATGTCTCTCATCTCGACTGCTAGTGATACGAGGCCGTTGTGATCCAGCACGGCGTTCCGTATTACCCTCCTGAACCCACCGATTCCATATTCTGCTAACAGTCATTGGATCTCGAGCAACGCGAGCAGCTATGTCGCGATACGATAAACCGCAATCGCGATAGTCTACAATCCGACCTTTATCAAAGTCGGAAACGTGATGTTACGGATTTCTGCTCCTTACACGAGGCATCAGAACAACGTTTGACCAGGCAACGCCGGTCAACTGCTGTTTGTGTATGAGAAATCGGTTGGAAACTTTCCTCATGTCAGCACGTTGTAGGTGTCGCCACCGGCGCCAACCTTGTGTGAATGCTCTGAAAAGCTAATCATTTGCAGATCACAGCATCTTCTTCCTGTCGGATAAATTTCGCGTCTGTAGCACGTCATCTTCGCGGTGTATCAATTTTAATGGCCAGTAGTGTATTAAAAATCAACTTAACAATACTTACGTACTGTATGGATTTCGTACACAGGGTTGATGCTGCTGAACGGGACGCAATACAGGAAACGGTCCCTGAGAGGATAGCTATCTGAAAAGGTCGTACGGACATATGGCTGGGAATTCAGTCGAAAGGAGGTACACCCACATGAAGGTGCAGATAAAGGGTGTTTGAGAGTGTAGGTTTCAACACTTTCAGCCACACATGAAAACTCACCAGGCAGGTGGGAATGTTCGGTCTGTACTAATGTTTTAGCTCCACTCTGAAGACCGAAGTGAGCTGGAGCACCATAATTTAGTAGCCTCTGTACCACCAAGGGCACGTTTTCCGGCAGGGGAAGCAGGATCACTCGCAGGAAGGGCAGATATGCCTCCCTTATGAGGCGTTGTGGAAGGATGACTGATCCCACGAGGCTATCGCCAATATTCCCCGACCACATACTGAGACTGAACTGCTGCTGACGTTCCGTTTCCACAACAGCAAAGGAGGTCTTGAATGTTGACGTTACTGCTCCTCGTAAAAGTAGCCACACCTGTGAATAGGGCTGACGACAGAAATCTCTGCACCGGCCGCGGTGGATGAGCGGTTCTAGGCGCTTCAGTCTGGAACCGCGCGACTGCAATGGTCACAGGTTCGAAGCCTGCCTCGGGTATGGATGTGTGTGATGTCCTTATGTTGGTTATGTTTAAGTAGTTCTAAGTTCTAGGGGACTGATGACCTCAGATGTTAGGTCCCATAGTGCGCAGAGCCATTTGAACCATTTTAGAAGTCTCTGCACCGTGGTGGCCAGCGCAGCGAACCGGTGAACATTCACCCCTGAGGCAAGTCATTATGTACTAGGGCCTGCCCACGTAACTAATACGGGTAGCAGCTGTAGTGGAGAATATTCCACACGGTCGCGTGGCTTAACCCATGCTGGCGGGCCACCTGCTTGGTGCTGACACCACGGTCATTGTCAAAGGCATTTTACACTACTAGCCATTAAAACTGCTACACCAAGGAGAAATGCAGATGATAAACGGATATTCATTGGACAAATATATTATACTAGAACTGACATGTGATTACATTTTCACGCAATTTGGGTGCATAGATTCTGAGAAATTAGTGCCCAGAACAACCACCTCTTGCCGTAATAACTGCCTTGATAAGCCTGGACATTGAGTCAAACAGAGCTTGGATGGCGTGTACAGGTACAGCTGCCCATGCAGCTTCAACAAGATACCACAGTTCATCAAGAGTAGTGACTGGCGTATTGTGACGAGCCAGTTGCTCGGCCACCATTGACCAGACGTTTTCAATTGGTGAGAGATCTGGAGAATGTGCTAACCAGGGCAGCAGTCGAACATTTTTTGTATCGAGAAAGGCCTGTACAGGACTTGCAACATGCGCTCGTGCATTATCCTGGTGAAATGTAGTGTTTCGCAGGGATCGAATGGAGGGTACAGCCACGGGTCATAACACATCTGAAATATAACGTCCACTGTTCAAAGTGCCGTCAATGCGAACAAGAGGTGACTGAGACGTGTAACCAATGGCAACCCATACCATCACGCCGGGTGATACGCCAGTATGGCGATGACGAATGCACACTTCCAATGTGTGTTCACCGCGATGTCACCAAACACGGATGCGACCATCATGATGTTGTAAACAGAACCTGGATTCATCCGAACAAATCACGTTTTGCCATTCGTGCACCCACGTTCGTCATGGAGGCGTTCCTGTCTGTGATGCAGCGTCAAGGGTAATCGCACCCATGGTCTCCGAGCTGATAGTCCATGCTGCTGCAAACGTCGTCGAACTGTTCTTGCAGATGGTTGTTGTCTTGCAAACGTCCCCATCTGTTGAATCAGGGATCGAGACGTCGCTGCACGATCCGATACAGCCATGCGGATAAGATGCCTGTCATCTCGACTGCTAGTGATACGATGCCGTTGGGATCCAGCACGGCGTTCCGTATCGCCCTCCTGAACCCTCCGATTCCATATTCTGCTAACAGTCATTGGATCTCGACCAACGCGAGCAGCAATGTCGCGATACGATAAACCGCAATCGCGATAGGCTACAATCCGACCTTTATCAAAGTCGGAAACGTGATGGTACGAATTTCTCCTCCTAACACGAGGCTTCACAACAACGTTTCACCAGGCAACGCCGGTCAACTGGTGTTTGTGTATGAGAAATCGGTTGGAAGCTTTCCTCAGGTCAGCACGTCGTAGGTGTCGCCACCGGCACCAACCTCATGTGAATGCTCTGAAAAGCTAATCATTTGCATATCACAGCATCTTATTCCTGTCGGTTAAATTTCGCGTCTGTATCACGTCATCTTCGTGGTGTAGCAATTTTAATGGCCAGTAGTGTATCTTCCCAGATTTCTCACTTAAAGCTGGTTCTTGAAACACTGTAAATTTGCTCTCTCGGGACAGCTGACGCACTCCAGTGGATCAAACAACCCCGTGACCATTCGTGCTGCACTTTGTGAGCCGGCCGAAGTGGCCGTGCGGTTAAAGGCGCTGCAGTCTGGAACCGCAAGACCGCTACGGTCGCAGGTTCGAATCCTGCCTCGGGCATGGATGTTTGTGTTGTCCTTAGGTTAGTTAGGTTTACCTAGTTCTAAGTTCTAGGGGACTAATGACCTCAGCAGTTGAGTCCCATAGTGCTCAGAGCCATTTGAACCATTTTTTTTTTGCACTTTGTGCGAGTTCAGTATCCCCGTTAGTCCTATTTGGCATGGGTCCCACACACTAGAGCAATCTTCTGGGATGTGGTCACACGAGTGTCTTGTAAACAGTCTCGTTTGTAGACAGATTTCATTTTCCTAGTATTTTACTACTGAACCGAAGTCTGCCACCTGCTTTGCCTACGACTGAGACTGTGTGACTGTACCATTTCGCATCCATGCAAATCGCTACGCTCAGACATATGTGTGAGCTGACCGATTTCAATATCTACACACTGATGTTGTAGTCATAAATTAAAACATTTTTGTTCTGTTTTTTTGAAGTGCGCAGTTCTACACGTAAAACCATTCCCATGATTTCCACCACTTTGAAATCTCACCACGGTCTGAATATATGTGCTACCTTTATCAGACAGTAGTTCATTATTGTTAACTGTATTATCTGCAAAAATCATGGGTTACTGTTAACATTGTTTGCAAGGTCATTACACGATTAACAGCAAGAGTCCCAACACACTCCCTTGAGGCACAGCTGAAGTTACTTCTGCATCGGTCGATGTCTCTTCATCCATGATAAAATGTTGTGTCCTCCTTGTCAGGGATTCCTGACTCCAGTCACAAATATCGCTCGGCACACCATATTATAGTGTATTCGCTAATGAGATGTGGTACTCAATCAAATGTATTTCGGTTCAAAATGGTTCAAATGGCTCTGAGCACTGCGACTTAACTTCTGAGGTCATCAGTCGCCTAGAACTTAGAACTAATTAAACCTAACTAACCTAAGGACATCACACACATCCATGACCGAGGCAGGATTCGAACCTGCCACCGTAGCGGTCGCTCGGTTCCAGACTGTAGGGCATAGAACCGCATGGCCACTCCGGCCATGTATTCCGGAAGTCGAAAATTCTGCTTCCAACAGATTGCCTTGACCCAAGTTTTTCTCTCGAATCGCGATCTGTTAGATGGTAGATGGTGTCTTTGAGTTCAATTCACAAGACACTACGGATAAATTGGGAATTTTTTCGTTGCTGCATAATCCTCTGCCCTGGAACGGTACGCTGCCACCACCTTTATTCTGTTTGTCAGTCAATATGGAGATGAAATAGTTTTCCAGCATTACCAGTCGATTTCTGTTTGCCTGAGAAGAGCGCACCGTGTAACCTATCCGTGTAACCTCAATAAATTAAGTTGATCATACATTTAGGGGATGGTCCTAACAAAAAATCCTACAACCAATTTTATGCTTCATACATGGTAGGAAAAGCCGGACTTACAGAGTGATTTGGTAAAGCCTGCTATTAAGAACTTAAAAGTTCTAGGGCCGTTTTCGCAGCAAAGATAGGTAAAGCTTTAGTCATAACTCTGCTTTACGAAAGGAGGAAGGAAGGATTATTAGGCTTTCACATTCCATCGACGAGGTCATTGGAGACGGTACAAAAGCTTGGATTGGGGAAAGAAATTGGCCGTGTCCTTTCAAAGGATCCATCTCGGAATCTAGTTTAAGAGAAAACACAGACTCCAAACGAGGCGAGGTGACCCGGCGTTCTCCCATATGTGATTCTAGCGTGTTAATCACTGCTTCATCTTGTGCGGCACAGCATTTCGAAGCGACAAACCGTTTTTTCTATTGTGTATTACAACGCGAGTAACGTTTTGTATCTAGGCGCGCAGTCCGGAACCGCGCGACTGCTACGGTCGCAGGTTCGAATCCTGCCTCGGGCATGGATGTGTGTGATGTCCTTAGGTTAGTTAGGTTTAAGTAGCTCTAAGTTCTAGGGGACTGATGACCACAGATGTTAAGTCCCATAGTGCTCAGAGCCATTTGAACCATTTTTTGAACGTTTTGTACAGCCGTAAACAAAGCGGTATTTACTGAACTGAGGGCAACGAATCAGTTACGTTTCACTGTTGCCACCTTTTTAACGCAGAACGATACCAAACAGGTCCTCCAGAACTTGCTGAAACCCTTGACAACTAATGCCCAACCATGAAGCGAAGACATGTCTTAGTACTACAGAGCGGCATCACTATAAATAGGCCAATGAAGAGGATCATCCCTGCCCGTCATTCGCATCCCCATCGCCGTTTGGATGTACAGCCCGTCGTGACATAGAAAGCTATATGTCACGACCTTCTCCATAGCAGAGGTCGCTCGAAATCTAAATCTTCCTTCAACGACCGGCCACGAAGGACGTCACTGAAGGTTGCCAGTCACTGGGATTTAAAGTGGACTCTAGAGCATCCTTATCATTTGCTTTGGTGAAGTTTTGTTGCCAAATATTAATCAAATTTATCGTATATGTAGTTGCGTTAAACAAATCATGAACGTTTTGGTCCCATCAGTATTACTGCTGACCACTTAAACACTGATGTCTATTCCGAAAGACATTCTTTTTTCCAGAGCGGCCACTGTCCGTGTAACAATGATTCAACGGCACTACAGCTCTGCGAAGACTATGATAACACGTACCAAATGATTTCCTGTAGAGCGCTTTTCCTTATGTCATCAGCACTGTATAAGTGCAATGCAGCGAGCACCATGTTAGAGCTTATAAACCAACTCCTTGTCTCCTCGTAATCTACATAAACGTTCACTGTATTAAGAGTTTGGAAAAAAACTAATCACTACGAACACGTATTTCTTGTGTCCGAAAGATGAACGATCATATTCCCAAGTGGGTGGTCATAATGTTCCTCGTTTTAAGTGTAATAACCTCTATGACGGAATCTCGAAATACGGAGGAAAATCCAGTATTGGATAAGGGTTGTAACAGGTACCATTATTGTTTCGGAATTCGGAACGATTTTTTCCGCGGGTGCAACTCCCACAGCATCGCCAGAAAGTCTTTGTGGAGTTTGGAATTGATGGGCAGAAATCTGTAGCTGTAGCTCTTCGATTCGGTCTGTGACGGTTTCTCGGCACACATTTGTTAGTGCACTCCCAGTAAAAGTCAGGTGTCTGGGTTCGAGCCTCGATGCGTCACACAGTTTTAGCTATTTCGATTACCCCTGCCCGTTTCTTGCAGTTCCGGTCACAGAAAAGGATGCTGCAACTCATCAGTGAAGGGCGCTTTAATCTATAACCCTGGCCGTTTCTTGTAATTCAGATGACTGAAAATGACGGAATTCAACTATGAAAGGAACGTTAATCTACTAATTCATGATATAATCTCTATGCAGCCTCATCCACTGCCGGTCGCGGACCACACGCTGACCGACGTCTGATACACAAAGCTTTTCCTCCGAGGACAGTTGGCTTACGGCATCACCCGCCTCAGTAGTCGAGTTCCCTAACGTCCGCCTATGCGGTGGCGCTCAATTAGGAGTTAAATCGGGTCGAATCTTGGCGGTGGATGAAATTTTCATCTTGAATATTTGACTCCCTAGGGGTAGAGAGGGGTGGCGCAAAGTTCCTGATCACTAGTCTTTACGCCAATGCCTTGGGTTAAACTCCAGACTTCTCCTCAGCGTCTCAAGAAGTGAGGGCACCTGACACTGTTGGTGGTGATCTGTCCGTCGGATAGGAACGTTAAGCTCGGCAGCTCCCTTGGTGCTATTAGAGAGGAGCAGGCGCAATTCGGCACTGGATTTCACTCTCTCCGTTCTCTCATCATCATCACGATCATTGTCACACCACACAAACAGAACACTACGCTATAGACGCCTCTGATACATTTACCTGCACTTGAAAAGTACACATACAATAGCAGTCTGACGTTCCTACAAGGAAAGGAGCTAACGTGCGCGGAGGAGGAACATCCTTTTCCACAAGACTAAAATTATATGGGATATTATCAGACGGGGACAGGACAGCCAGTAAGTGTACAATTTAGCATAACAATCGAACTAAATCGCAATGTTGTGACTGATAATTCACATACTGCGAGTACTTTTAACAATCACTTTCTAAATGCTGCAGCAAAAACAGGATTAAATGGTTCAGTCGAAGAAGCAAGAAAATATATTAAAAACGCACCCCTCAAAACTTTAAGCAACTAGGAGTAGCCCCAGCATCCTTCACCGAAATTAGCAGAATTCTAAAAATTCTAAAAACCAAAAGCTCCTGTGATGTTAATGGACATGGGCTCTTTGTTTATACTACACATGCTAATAGTTATTAATTAAAATTCGTCTACAGATTGGAAGAGGTTGTCCAGGAGAAACGATTGCAGTATATACGAGGCTTGGAACTTTAATAGTGGCAACTATTTACACTCCTGGAAATTGAAATAAGAACACCGTGAATTCATTGTCCCAGGAAGGGGAAACTTTATTGACACATTCCTGGGGTCAGATACATCACATGATCACACTGACAGAACCACAGGCACATAGACACAGGCAACAGAGCATGCACAATGTCGGCTCTAGTACAGTGTATATCCACCTTTCGCAGCAATGCAGGCTACTATTCTCCCATGGAGACGATCGTAGAGATGCTGGATGTAGTCCTGTGGAACGGCTTGCCATGCCATTTCCACCTGGCGCCTCAGTTGGACCAGCGTTCGTGCTGGACGTGCAGGCCGCGTGAGACGACGCTTCATCCAGTCCCAAACATGCTCAGTGGGGGACAGATCCGGAGATCTTGCTGGCCAGGGTAGTTGACTTACACCTTCTAAAGCACGTTGGGTGGCACGGGATACATGCAGACGTGCATTGTCCTGTTGGAACAGCAAGTTCCCTTGCCGGTCTAGGAATGGTAGAACGATGGGTTCGATGACGGTTTGGATGTACTGTGCACTATTCAGTGTCCCCTCGACGATCACCAGTGGTGTACGGCCAGTGTAGGAGATCGCTCCCCACACCACGATGCCGGGTGTTGGCCCTGTGTGCCTCGGTCATATGCAGTCCCGATTGTGGCGCTCACCTACACGGCGCCAAACACGCATACGACCGTCATTGGCACCAAGGCAGAAGCGACTCTCATCGCTGAAGACGACACGTCTCCATTCGTCCCTCCATTCACGCCTGTCGCGACACCACTGGAGGCGGGCTGCACGATGTTGGGGCGTGAGCGGAAGACGGCCTAACGGTGTGTGGGACCGTAGCCCAGCTTCATGGCGACGGTTGCGAATGGTCCTCGCCGATACCCCAGGAGTAACAGCGTCCCTAATTTGCCGGGAAGTGGCGGTGCGGTCCCCTACGGCACTGCGTAGGATCCTACGGTCTTGGCGTGCATCCGTGCGTCGCTGCGGTCCGGTCCCAGGTCGTCGGGCACGTGCACCTTCCGCCGACCACTGGCGACAACATCGATGTACTGTGGAGACCTCACGCCCCACGTGTTGAGCAATTCAGCGGTACGTCCACCCGGCCTCCCGCATGCCCACTATACGCCCTCGCTCAAAGTCCGTCAACTGCACATACGGTTCACGTCCACGCTGTCGCGGCATGCTACCAGTGTTAAAGACTGCGATGGAGCTCCGTATGCCACGGCAAACTGGCTGACACTGACGGCGGCGGTGCACAAATGCTGCGCAGCTAGCGCCATTCGACGGCCAACACCGCGGTTCCTGGTGTGTCCGCTGTGCCGTGCGTGTGATCATTGCTTGTACAGCCCTCTCGCAGTGTCCGGAGCAAGTATGGTGGGTCTGACACACCGGTGTCAATGTGTTCTTTTTTCCATTTCCAGGAGTGTATTTACAACTCGTACAAAAGAGATACGTGTTTCAAAGTTTTACTGAACTTCAAAGTAGTCACCAGCATTGTGTATAACCGGTTTCCAGCGATGTGGAAGTCGTACAATACTGTTAGCAGTGCCAGTTTTGTTGACAGTTCTAGCGGCGCGGTCTATTGCCCGACGAATCTGTAGCAGTTCTGAAGCGAAAGCAGTGAAGTGTTTCCTTCAGTTTAGAAATCGAGTTGAACTCACGAGGGCTTAAGTCAGGGGAGTGCAGTAGGTAGTATAGCACTTAGGAGTCCCATCAGTCAATCAAATCAGTAACAGCTTGCACTGTACGTGCTTGAGTATTGTCCTGCAAAATGATGGCCAGGTCCTGCAGAAAGTGTCATCATTTCTGTCTCTAAGCTGGCCGTAGGTTGTGTTCCAAAAATGAACAGCATAGAGACAAAAGTGATGACACATTCTGCAGGACCTGGCCATCAGTTTCCAGAATAATGCTCAAGCACGTACAGTGCAAGCTGTTACTGATTTGTTTGACTGATGGGGCTGTTAAGTGCTATACCACCTACTGCACTCCTCTGAATTAATAAAAAAAATGGCTCTGAGTACTATGGGACACAACTTCTGAGGTCATTAGTCCCCTAGAACTTAGAACTAGTTAAACATAACTAACCTAAGGACATCACACACATCCATGCTGGAGGCAGGATTCGAACCTGCTACCGTAGCGGCCTCGCGGTTCCAGACTGCAGCGCCTAGAACCGCACGGCCACTTCGGCCGGCCCTAAATTAATCCCTCGTAAGTTCAACTCGATTTCTAGATTGAAGGAAACACTTCGCGGCATTCGCTTCAGAACTGCTACACATTCGTCCGGCAATAGACCGCGCCGCTCGAACTGTCAACACAACTGGCACTACTAAGAGTATCCTACGACTTCCATATCGCTGGAAACTGATTATACACAATGCTGGTGACTACTTTTAAGGTTAGTAAAACTTTGAAACACGTATCTATTTTGTACGAGCTGTAAATAAACAGTCGCCACTATTAAAGTTCCAACCCTCTTATTTAAAATTTGCTCAGGTATCATACCTTGTTGTGCAAGTTATCAAAAATCAACGGTTGCATTTGCTGCAATTCATTTCAGTGGTTATACCTGGAAATAAATCATCCTACCTCTTGGTATTTCGCCTTTCTCCTACTATGCTTATTTTGTACGAAACCCTCCCTATTAGTCTTCCGAATTTTCGGATTCAAAGAATGCCCTATCCTTGGTTTGACTTCAGCTATTTTGTTACGGATTCTATATTTAAATCATTTACGTTTGATTTTTGCGTTCCTTTGCCTATGTTTACCTGTGCTAAGTCCTTTTCGTATCTCACCACATGTTTACCTCATCCATTCAAGGTTGTTTTGCTTTATATTGCCTGAGTTTGCCACAGTCTGATTTTTTAAATTTATCTGATTTTCTTGTCTGGTCCAGTACCTCTTGTGTCATCCTGGATTTGCTCTGGAGCTACAGTGACACTTTTCTTATTCACTTCCAGCATACAGTTTCTTGGTTTATGTTGTGCATCTCAGGTCCAAATTCAACTGTGTCTTCATTTTCTAACCTTTCTTAAATCATATATCGCTTATTTGCTATAACTATTCAGTGATCACTACAAAAGTGTAAACGTGGGCACGAGTGAATAGATATAATTGGTTCCTAAATTTTTCTTGTATTTCCCAGTACTTTAGAGGTTTGCCTTCATATGCTAAGATCCTTGTGTTCGTTAAGACCATTTCACAACGCTCAACTACTACCCATGACGTTCACATCTGTTATTCGTGTCTCCTCATCCAAATTTACAAGCCCATTTTTCATTTTTGGTGACTGCCCTACATCCTTTTATTAACACAATGACAACAGTTTTACGTAAATGAAGATGGAGGGGGAGAAAGGAAAGGGAAGGAATTAATGATATCAGCTGCGCCGGGACTTTATGCAGAATCAGCAGCGACGAGTGAAAATGTGTGTCGGGTCGGGAGTCGAACACAGAGTCTTCTGCTTACTAGACAGTTGTATGATTGAAATCAATTCACTCCTTTTTTGCTCTTCGCGAGGGATGCTATTATTTAGCTCCATTCTGTACATGGCTATTGACAAGTAGCTCTAGGGTTTCAGAAGACGTCTGCAGGAAAACTACAAGACATACAGAAAACAGACACATGTCAGTGGATTGAGCATGTCTCCAGTTTTTAACTCGCATTAGAGGTTCTCAATATGGTTACCGTTTACGCAGCAGCAAAAAAATGTGCGTTCAGTTGATTGACGTCGCTGTCACACATTGCCTGCTAAGGTGCGACATCAGCTCATTTTGGCAGTCTGTTCATTTGGTTACTTCTCCTGAGACGTGAAATATTTCGACGCAACAATACGGAGTCGATAACTTATATCGACACGTCTGCTCCCTACTGAACCTGCGCCACAGCGCCTGTTATTAATCGGTGCTTGGAGAGATACTCGATATGTAACTTTTTCCTGTATGTCTTGTGGCTTTCACATAGCCGCCTTCTGAAATTCCAGAGGTATTTATAGATAACAGTGAATAAATTTCTCAAAGAAACCAGAAGAACGTAACAGTCTTTAAGTCGACGTTGTTTTATACTAGTTACTCGCAAAACGGAGGATCGAGGAGATCTGGTATCTGAGGACTTCTGCAAGAGAGGTGCAGTTTATCCTTGATGACATAAAAAGGTACAAGATATATTCGTCACAGTCCAGAAACCTACATTTAGTTTGTGAAATGTGTGAAAATGTGTCAGTAGATTAAGTGCAGACAACGGACAGAATCTCAATGGCTTCCACACTGCTTTGGGTGGTGTACTTTATATGCACGCTAGTCGAGATCTCATATCAGCGTACATGTATAGTATCACCGCTTAGAACAGTGACTGCATCGGTGATAATTTTTTGGGGTGACCAAACAGTTATGAGGTACGTACCATGTGTTACCCATATATGTTTCCAGAAACACGTCCAGTAAGGAGCTCATCGGGAAGATATACCACCGAAATATAGAAGAAGATATGACTGGAGATGATTTGGGTAAGGGATTAACTTAAATTTAAGACATATCTCGGGATACATCCACCATACATCGTGTGGCAAAAGTATTCCAGGTATGGGTAGGGTACTTTTACAACTGTTTAAGATATGTATGTGTTTTCCTGTCGAAAGCAGGAAAACATTGGCTGTCATACAAAGACGTCTCAAACCTTATGACTAATAGTTATTTCTGCAGCACCGTGCCGAAAATAAGGTGGGTGGAGAGGGAGGGGGGATGGAGTGGAAGCTGCCTCGAAAAATTGAAGCCTTTCTCAGAAAAACCTGGAAACGAAACGAAGAAATGCTAAACAAAAAGAACGAATTTTCTAATTGCTTATTTCAAAAACGTTTGAAAACTGTTGTGACGTTGCCGCTAGTTTTAGGCGTTACTGTGAGAAAAGCAGCTCCTGTGCAGCAGTATGTGAGGCGAGCAGGCAGACGCACCATTGGGACACAAAGGTGTTGATCTGTACGAGCCTGGGAGCGACGTACCCTCACAACAGACGTGCCATTTTAACACCCTTTTGATTGTGGCTCAGTCATGGGCACTCTGGTAGTACCCTCCGAGACACCACGGCCACAGTGCCACGACACGGACGTCACTCGTCCAGCACGCCGCCACGGGCTTCCACAGCTGACGCGGCAGCAGGCACACCACGTGTCTGCAGGGGGGCGTGACCGTGGCGTCGTAGCACTTCGATCTTTGTACCACAAACCTCAATGAAGATGTTTTAGCTTGCGGCCGAGTGTTCCTAGCCACCACTGGCCAGCAACACTGCATCAACACCCCGCGGCTCCACCACCTCTACAATGCGGTGACTCCACTCACCTTAGATTGCTACAGTAGCATCGACAAAATTTCGGAGATTGTTTAGGGAAGTTTTCTGAGTATTTTGGCATAAGGTTCGTCGCAGTGAAATAAGCTATGAACTTTTTCAGTTTGTTTCCCGAACTACCTCTGTTTCTATAAAAGTACTGGGTGATCAAACAGTCAGTATAAATTTGAAAACTTAATAAATAATGTAGATCGAGAGGTGAAAATTGACACATATGCTTGGAATGACATGGGGTTTTATTAGAACAAAAAAAAGTTCACAAAATGTCCGACAGATGGCGCTGGACAACAAAACGTCAGTGACTACGCACGACAATCGTGTATAAAAGGAGCCGTAATTAGAGAGAGAGAATCAGATGCGCCAGCAGTCGCAGCATGTTGACGTTACCTGAAAAGGCGCTTTTAATGAAGCTGTATTATGAGAATTGGGAATGTGCTAGTTCAGAATTACGAACCTATCGCCATCGCTGCTGAGACAGTTCAGGAAAAAATGGAGACTGTAGCTGGTTCGTCTATGCACGGGGAAGTCAGCGCTCGTGCAGTCGCACGTGGCACCGGCATTCCATACACTACTGTTTGGTTGGCACTTAGGCGTACCCTCCGATGCTATCCGTACAAAATCCATCGGCATCATGAACTTATTTATTTATTATGACTGTTACCTGGCGATTTAGTGAAGCGGAGGGCATTTGCGGTGTGGGCGTTTCAAAAGATGGCGAAAGATGACGATTAGTTGAGTAACGTGTTGTGGACCGACGAAGCTCATTTCACGCTCCGAGGGTCTGTCAGCGCCCACAACTGCAGAATTTGGGCTACCGAAAGTCCTAGAACTGTCGTGGAAACTCCATTTCACGACGAGAAAGTCACGGTATGGATTGGATTTACCACATATACCGTTATCTGACATTTTTTCTTCGAGGAAATACGTGATTCCGGTTTTGTACCGTAACTGCTACCGTGACGGGTGAGAGGTACGCCGATATATTAGAGAATCGCATCATCCGCAAAGCCGGGCGGGGTGGCCGTACGGTCTGGAACCGCGAGACCGCTACGGCTGCAGGTTCGAATCCTGCCTCGGCCATGGATGTGTGTGACGTCCTTAGGTTAGTTAGGTTTAAGTAGTTCTAAGTTATAGGGGACTGATGACCTCAGCCGTTCAGTCCCATAGTGCTCAGAGCCATTTTTTGAACCATCATCCCCAGCCTGGAACGTACGATGTTTATGCAGGATGGCGCTCCACCACATATTGCTCGACGCGTGAAAGATCTCTTGCGCACGTCGTTTGATGATGATCGTGTGCTCAGCCGCTACTTTCGTCATACTTGGCCTCCCAGGTCCCCAGACCTCAGTCCGTGCGATTATTGGCTTTGGGGTTACCTGAAGTCGCAAGTGTATCGTGATCGACCGACATCTCTAGGGATGCTGAAAGACAACATCCGACGCCAATGCCTCACCATCACTCCAGACATGCTTTAGAGTGCTGTTCACAACATTATTCCTCGATTACAGCTATTGTTGAGGAATGATGGCGGACATATTGAGCATTTCCTGTAAAGAACATCATCCTCAACCGAGGAAAGTCCACTGGACCTGACGGGATACCAATTCGATTCTACACAGATTACGCGAAAGAACTTGCCCCACTTCTAACAGCCGTGTACCGCAAGTCTCTAGAGGAACGGAATGTTCCAAATTATTGGAAAAGAGCACAGGTAGTCCCAGTCTTCAAGAAGGGTCGTCGAGCAGATGCGCAAAACTATAGACCTATATCTCTGACGTCGATCTGTTGTAGAATTTTAGAACATGTTCTTTGCTCGAGTATCATGTCGTTTTTGGAAACCCAGAATCTACTATGTAGGAATCAACATGGATTCCGAAACAGCGATCGTGTGAGACCCAACTCGCTTTATTTGTTCATGAGACCCAGAAAATATTAGATACAGGCTCCCAGGTAGATGCTATTTTTCTTGACTTCCGGAAGGCGTTCGATACAGTTCTGCACTGTCGCCTGATAAACAAAGTAAGAGCCTACGGAATATCAGACCAGCTGTGTGGCTGGATTGAAGAGTTTTTAGCAAACAGAACACAGCATGTTGTTCTCAATGGAGAGACGTCTATAGACGTTAAGGTAACCTCTGGCGTGCCACAGGGGAGTGTTATGGGACCATTGCTTTTCACAATATATATAAATGACCTAGTAGATACTGTCGGAAGTTCCATGCGGCTTTTCGCGGATGATGCTGTAGTATACAGAGAAGTTGCAGCATTAGAAAATTGTAGCGAAATGCAGGAAGATCTGCAGCGGATAGGCACTTGGTGCACGGAGTGGCAACTCACCCTTAACATAGACAAATGTAATGTATTGCAAATACATAGAAAGAAGGATCCTTTATTGTATGATTATATGATAGCGGAACAAACACTGGTAGCAGTTACTCCTGTAAAATATCTGGGAGTATGCGTGCGGAACGATTTGAAGTGGAATGATCATATAAAATTAATTGTTGGTAAGGCGGGTACCAGGTTGAGATTCATTGGGAGAGTCCTTAGAAAGTGTAGTCCATCAACAAAGGAGGTGGCTTACAAAACACTCGTTCGACCAATTCTTGAGTGTTGCTCATCAGTGTGGGATCCGTACCAGATCGGGTTGACGGAGGAGATAGAGAAGATCCAAAGAAGAGCGGCGCGTTTCGTCACAGGGTTATTTGGTAACCGTGATAGCGCTACGGAGATGTTTAACAAACTCATGTGGCAGACTCTGCAAGAGAGGCGCTCTGCATCGCGGTGTAGCTTGCTCGCCAGGTTTCGAGAGGGTGCATTTCTGGATGAGGTATCGAATATATTGCTTCCCCCTACTTATACCTCCCGAGGAGATCACGAATGTAACATTAGAGAGATTAGAGCGCGCACGGAGGCTTTCAGACAGTCGTTCTTCCCGCGAACCATACGCGACTGGAACAGGAAAGGGAGATAATGACAGTGGCACGTAAAGTGCCCTCCGCCACACAGCGTTGGGTGGCTTGCGGAGTATAAATGTAGATGTAGATGTAGATCTTTGCTTTGTCTTAGTTTGTTATGCTAATTATTGCTATTCTGATCAGATGAAGCGCCATCTGTCGGACGTTTTTTGAACTTTTGTATTTTTTTGGTTCCAATAAAACCCCATGTCATTCCAAGCGTGCATGTCAATTTGTACCTCTCTATCTACATTATTCCGTGATTTATTCAGTTTTCAATTTTATACTGACTTTTTGATCACCCGGTATATTCAAAACAGAAAAACCTTTGACGCACAGTCACCAAAACGAGCAACACAAAACACCGATTAATGCTACAACCCTGAGACGATATAAATGCAGAACTGTTCCCTTAAAGATGTTATTCAAAATGTCGATCGCCATACTCACTGCAAGGAGTATAGCGACGTACCATCGGTTCTCTTACATGCTTGAGAGACAAAGGAATTCAGCGTACGTCTACAGCACATGTGACAATCCTTGCAATCAGGTCCACGTGTCACGTAAACTAGGGTCTACACGAGTCCCCAGAGCGAGCAGTCCGCTATTGTCATGTGTGGTGACCAAGTAGGATCATTGCGACGAATATATTGTTTTTCAATCTGAATATCATTATGGTTCCTATCACAGAGCGCAAAGGTCGCCGTCGCACCATCACATTCAAATCATTTAGGCTGACGAATTGTCACCGACACCTCTTCTAGGATTTATGGGAGGACATTTTTAAGAAACGTGTTATAAGCGACTGCATTAAGTATGTCGGGTAAAATGTAAGGTCCAACATATAACCGTTGCTAATAACACCCCATATATTCATAACGAACTTATGTTGATGATATCGACACACCACCGCGTGTGGATTTTCGTCATTGCACACATGGCTTATCCTACTTTTTAACATACCCTTTCTTGTTGGAAACACTAATTCGTCTGTAAACAACACGAAAGCAGAAAATTGTGCTTTTCTACAAGTTTCTGTAGGAACCAATTTGAAAACTCCTTTCGACATGGGATGTCCTCTGAATGCAGTGACTGCATCTTCTGTGGATGATATGGGTGCAACTGGTGTTTATGTAAGATCCTCAAAACAGATTTTTGCTTGTTTTCAAACCCATATGACGTACCGACTAATGGTGACAAGATTATCGCCCATCCCGTGTAACACGTAACACATTCGCTTCCAGATCGGGTGTTCTGGCATATTACGCACGGCCAGTATCTTCAGTTCTAACACAGAAGGATCTTGTTTTTTTATAGACAGCGTTGAGTATTACGACGCTGGTGTCATCATTGAGGGTACAGTTCAGCATAGCGTCGCTCTGACGATTTTCCGTTGCATTCAGTGAACCCTGATGCAAGGTGCATATCGACCAACTCTTGATCAGTAATCCTATCTTTACTACTTTGTATCACTTTTAACGTTCAAGTAACACTGTCAGACAAACAAACCCTAGACAGAACCGAGCAGTACTAGATGCAAGCTTCAGAGAGAAGAGTAAAGTGGGAATTACCATTGTCAACACCAAGTACCGTGAGGAATTCAACAAATTCTTGTCCAAAGAAGACACGTAGCACATACTATCGATAGTTGTACAGTTATGGAGATATTTTTAGTGCAATACTGATTTAAAGTTAAATGGGGGTATGAAATTAATCAAAATGCAGTTACTCGGTAATGGGCTATCGGTAACTACGAGTTCTTATACCAAAATATTCAGAAAAATCCCTGAATACGCTGCAAGTTTTTGTCGATGGAGTTTGAGTTCACACTGTATTTCAAAATCAGTTATTATAAGCTTAAAACGGTATAAACAAGTAAAAGCAGTACACGACTGTAGAAGTGATCAATCAAAACACCTCTGCTTACATGGAAAAAACAGTCAGAAAAATTCAATATTGGCCCATTATGAACAGAGTAAATGCACTAAAATAAAGGTTTAAGCACTAAATTATGTGCCGAAAAATTTGTGTAACTGAATAAATGAATAAGAAGTAGATGCAGTATTTCGGAAACAGCTCGCCTCTCTCTTTGACGACTATAATAGCTCAGACTAGTCTAATCCGGACAGAATAGTGGCCATCTGACAATGTAACTGTTTTTCTGGGCAAAATAGCCAGACTCAGACTTGCCTCGCGGAATACAATCTGCTCTGTCCGGAAACAGAAATCATTAATCTGTGAATATCAACACTGAAGTCCAACTGGATCAACGGAAATGACTTTACAAACCTTTTATGGTCTCTCAGAATATTCTGGAACATTATTTCGGAATGATTTTATGAAAACCTATCAAAGCGCTCCTTTTTATGGGCTTTTCGAGTGATCACAGATATGTATCTTCTTTAGATAAAGTACCTGAGAAACACATAACGATCAGTATCATTATTCGTGCAGCAAAAAAAAAAAAAAAAAAAAAAATAGTGCAGCCAATAGACGATGATTTCTTTCGGCAACTGGAGATTTATATCCGACTAACTCAAACGAAGTCTAAGATGGAATATTTACAATGAAGTGCTTTTTGCAGTTTATAGCCAACATAAGGCAAATGGATTAAAAATATGTTACTAAATATTTGAGTTAACTAAGTATGGTCCAGTTGAATAGAAAAGAAAGTATGTGAATGCCTCTGCATACCACATGCCAGGAATTATCATGGGTACAGGAACACCGCTAACAGCCCTTCTGAGCCCAATTGAAGAGCGACTTGATTGAGAAGTAGTGGCTCAGGCCACGAATGTTGAAAACGGTCGTGATAGCGGTGTGCTGACGACATGCTCCTTTATATTCGCATCCAGTGACGCCCGTCATGAGGATGACACGGCGGTCGGTCGGCACCATTGGGCCTTCCGGGGCCTGATCGGACGGAGAGAGCACCCAGCTGTTAATGTACGTTTGTCCCAACAGTGCACACGCGATAACTCTCAGGCCTTGTAATGATTGTCACACGCCACTACGACCACTTAGTTTCAGTATTTCTTATGGCTAATCGCCGCTGTCATTAGGGAAAGTAACTGTCACAAGCTACTGGGGAGAGTAAGACTAATTCAGTAGGTTATATACGTAAAAGTGATTATGCACGGTCATTGAGGCATGAATTTTCCATCGCAGAATATAATAGACACGTGAGCTACCCTCAATATACTGTCACGGATATGAGAAAATTCTGAAGTTGTCATGATCAGATAAATTGTTTCCTTTTATCGGTATTCTGAAATATTCAGTGCGTGTTAGTCATGTTATAGCGAACTTAATTACTCTAACTGAATTCTCATTTCGCTCCAAAAAAGGAAAAGGAAGAAAATGATCTAACAATGTATGAAAGATTTATTAATTGATTAGGAAAGTACACGACAGAGGACAAAACAAACTGGGACTAATGCAGGTTCATAAACACGCACAAGGGGCTATCTATTTTACGAAACAAACGCCACGCTCCAAAGTATGAAAACGCTGAGAGTAAAGATGCACAGCGTGCCTGTTATACAACAATTAATCAGAATTTCAGGGAACAGAAATCTGATTTGAAGTATTAGCAGCGACGGCCCTCACGGCAACGACAAATCTCTAACAGTACCATAACAGTGTCAGTGACAACGGTAGGTAGGAACCAGCAGTAACGTTGGTAGGTTAGAAGATACGAAAATCGTGCAGTTTTGTGATGGATGCGTCACTGTTGTCGGAAACACAATGGTAAATCTTATTTGGATTATATTTTACTTGCACAGCTAATCGCACAAAATTGTTCAGTGTAAATCACAGTCACTGTTAATATCCAGTACAAAATTCACTCGAATGAATACAGTGTCATTTCTTTAGCCACATAAGGCAGATCCGAAAGAAGTAATATTACTAGAATATAGTCCGCCATTAGCTGGGTGGTAACGTGCTCGCCTCCCATGCAAGCGGGCCCGGGTTCGATTCCTGGCGGGGTTGGACATTTTCTCCTCTCGAGGACTGGGTGTTGTGTTGTCCTCATCATCATTTCCTCCTCATCACCAGCGCGCAAGTCGCCCAATGAGGCGTCGACTGATATAAGACTTGCACTTGGCGGCCGAACTTCCCCGGATGGGGCCTCCCGGCCAACGATGCCATACGCTCATTTCATTTCATTTCATTTGCTAGAATATAACACAAAAATTATCTTCTCGCTATTCTCAAAAAGTTTTAAGAAGATACAGAAAGTTTGCTACAAATGAAAGACGGGATTGATGTTTAGATATTTATAGATGCATATAGAAGCAACTGAATAGGTGGAACGTTGAGTACCATGTAATATATTCGCCATCTTTAAGCTCAGATATTATTGAGCACAGAAGACAATACTAGAAGGTGGGAGGATTATAGCGATTATACCGATATATATTCTCCGTCCGAACAGGCATCGGAAGGCCCAACGGCACCGACCGACCGCCGTGTCATCCTCGGTCGAGAGGTGTCACTAGATACGAATATGGAGGGGCTTGTGGTCAGCACACTGCTGCCGTTGTCAGTCTCCGTGAGCGGAATTGATATATAGTGGTTATCCTAATACCAAATTAGTGTCCCACCCAAAACTCTTGTACTTAACAGCACGAAGAAAAGCACACAAATGCATATTTACAGATTTAAAAGCTCAAGGTGTCACAGTTTTTTTACAATAACTTTTTAGCAAATAGCACTATAAATAAACTGGATAAATTTGTATTATTAATTCACACTATTTCTTGAATTTGATCATAAGTGATACATAAAAATAAAAATATGGTTAGTATTAAAACCTACAGATCCTTCCATATACTCTCAAGGAAATTAACAGTCACTTTGAAAACGCAAATGTCTTTATTAAACGAAATAGAGACTGACTGACGGAGGCATCAATAACTTCAAAAATTCCAGTCTTTCGTAGTCAAATTTGAGGCGCGAAAACCAGATGTGGTTTACATCAGCTTCTAACGCAGGGTCAGACTATGCAGGAGAACCGTAAACGTTGGCTCTATGTAGATGTAGAGGAGAAGGGGTGTGGTTGAAGTGGAGTCGAATGATCGTGGATATCGCTGATAGGTCCAAATGTGTCCTCGTAAACCACGACCTTGTAGATATTTGCATAATAACCACCTTTCGTTTATTGAGACACGTTCCACATCTCTCGTCAATGATGCTTTCCGTGGCTCTAGAACTCATTTAAGTGATCTGTATACGACAATTTCAGATGGAGGACAGTTCCTATACACGCAGCTTGCTTCGCTAATATGTCAACCCCTTCATCATATCGGATGCCAGTGTGGGAATCTACCCACAGCAGATGGATGGACTGCCCTGTTCTTTTACTGCGAACGTATCCAGGTACCACATCCAGTATTTAACGGTTAGTGGTTTCATTCCATCTTCGTTGTTGGATATTATTAATGACACTCTGGGAGTCGGACACGATTAATATCTTTAAGAAAGTGATTATAAGGTACAAACCCGAGATTCAAACTCTCCACCGTAAAAATTTAAGCGCTTTAAGGTAGTTTGAAGGCTTTACTGACTTGGATCTGAATGACATAGAAGAATAAATCCAGTATAGTTCTCCTGGGGAATTTTCTATTCACCTGTATAAATATCGATATAACCAGGCCACTGAGCCTCAACGAAACGATGAAATCGGCAATTTATATTATAACTTCCGAGCTTCTCGTATTAAAATAAAAGACTGGAATCTGGCAGCTGAGTGTGTCGATATCATATTCAAATAAAGGCAAATGAGAGTAATACCTTTTAGAATGCAAGATAGAAGACCAAGTTTCAAAGCTGGTACTCACTGCCGGAAATGTGTTTCTTCTTTATTTCTTCTGTTGAAGAGTGTCCGTAATTGGTGAATATAGTCCCCACTTTTATGGACAGGAATACCCATGAATGCCATGCCTTGAATGGGAACTTTATGGACAGCATTTGACGCCTGATGCTCAAGGGCCTCTCTCCTGCCTCCACTAAAAGGGCGTTTGTCGACATCGAATCATTGACTCCAAAATGGGTACGAACGGATGTGTATTGAAGAGTATCTAGTTTAGTGCGATAAATCTTGGCGCATTGATGCATTGTGTACAAACATAATCCAATCTAGATCGTATAATCCCTCTGTACATGTCAAGTAGCATACTTCGATGTGCAACTCACGACACAGGAGTCAGTGAGCGAATTACATTTACTGCTTCTTCGCATTTATTAACAGAAGATTGTACACTATCTGATCAAAAGTATCCGGACGCCCCAGTGTAATTCGCCATTGACCGTTAGATGCCACGAGGGGCGGATCCGCCAGTGTAAAAGGAGGCGGGGAGAGAGAGTTTTATTTTGACATCCTGGCGGCCATCCGAGTGAAAAATCGGGTTTTCCGTGAGTGGCAGATCACGCGAAATCTTGCCACCAAGCGGCTGCTCAACCTACTGCGCAGTGCGATTTCAGCGGCCGTTGGCCACCACCGCAATGGGAACTGGGCGGGCAAGATAGCCACGCTCAGGATCGACGACGGCAGCACCCGGGCGATGACCAAGAGCTTTCTGCGGAAGGGCCAGCTCACCCCGCCGCTACAAATTTGTCGTGACGCTGCAGAGCCGGACACCAAGGCCAGTGTGTTCGCAGACACCTTCGCGGAGAACTTTACGCCAGTGGACGACGTCGTCCACGACAACATGATCCGGGAGGTGAATCAGCGTCTCCCATGTACTTGAATCAACAGGACGAGGATAGAAGCCACATCTGAGGAAGAAGTCCAATGCCACCTGACATTCCTACAGCGCAGGAAGGCAGTGGGATGTGGCAAGATTGACAACGCGCCGCTGAAGAAGCTGCCGCCGGAAGCAGTGCGCATCGTCACTGCGATCTTCAACGCCATCCCTCGTACTGGCGTCTATCCCACTGCTTGGAAACACGCCGAGGTAGTCGCCATCACGAAGGCCGGAAACGACCCCAAGCTGGCGCAAAACTACCGCCCGATAAGCCTCCTGCCACCCCTCTCGAAAACCTTCGGAAGAATATACGCCAAACGGCTGCAGCGCCACGTCAATGAAGAAGGCCTGCTTCCTGATGAGCAGTTTGGCTTTCGACGCGGTCACTTGACATCACATCAACTTGTGCGACTGATGGAGCAGGCGATGGGGGCCCCGGAACGTCGCGAGTACATTGGGGCGGTACTCCTTGACGTTACGCAGGACTTCGACAGAGTGTGGCACTATGGACTCCTGTACAAGCTGCTGGTGTTGGGGATACCCGTGCCGCACGTCCGCCTGCTTCAGTCCTATCTGCGTGGGCGTACATTACATGTGCGAGCTGACGGTGGTGTGTCAACAGCACGTCACATCCGAGCTGACGTACCGCAGGGGTCATTACTTGGCCCACAGCTGTACTCTCTTTACACCGCTGACTTCCCAAAGACGACGCCGAAAGTACATTTAGCGCTCTACGCCGATGACATCGCGCTCTAAAAGCGCAGTATGAGCGCGCAGTTGATGCGCAGCCGCCTGCGACTGGCCTGCGAGGAGATCGGAGCTTGCGCTGCCAAATGGTAGCTTAAGTCCTATGCTGGAAAGAGCCAGGCTGTGGTGTTTACACGCAGGCGCATTCCGGATGTGCTGCCTCAAGTGCGCATCATGGGAGGTCCCATTCCGTGGTCTCGCACTGGAAAATACCTCGGCGTCACCTTGGACCACCACCTGACCTGAGGACCACACATCCGAGAGTTATGAGGCTGAGCGCTCGGAACGATGCGCTTGCTGTATCCTCTACTCAACCCCTCGATTACTTTGCCCACACACTGCGGCATCTCGCTCTACTCAGAACTCATCAGGCCGGTGTTTCAATACGCGGCCGTGGTGTGGGGAAACGCGGCAGACACCCATATGCAGACACTGCAGAGAGAGCACAATAAAGCCTTCAGGCTGGCGCTTCATCTGCCAAGAGACTTTGACTCGAGGCAGCTTCACGACATCGCGGGAATCCCGACGCTGCAGGGCCGCTTCCGCGAGCTCGCCACAAGATTCCACGCGTTGGCGAGGACATCGAGAAACCCGCTGGTCAATGGACTGGGCAACCTAATTCACAGGCGCCCGGCCCCCAGATGGCCGCACCTGCTCCTGGAATGATCACCTGGCAGCAAGAGAAGAAGAACGCAACCCAGTGACAACTTAGAAGACAAGCCAAATAGAGAAAAGACAACGAATACACTACGATTCACCGAAGCAGGAACAGTAGGCTCTGCTTAACCTGCATCGACCGTGCACGGCCTGCGCGTGTCACGAAGCAAGCAAGTACACTCATGCTCATAAATTAAGCATAATGCTGATACATGGTGAAACAACGCTCTGGTGGTCGGTTTGCGGGTTTAAATCACCTCGGGGTATGATCGTGCGGTGCATTTGACCTGCGGTCGTCGCACGGTGGCGCTGGCAGCAGTCCACATACGCAGAGGTGTGTTGGTGCATGTCAGCGTACGGTGCCGCGAGTAAGTGTGCAGACATTTTCAGAAGTGCTAATGGTGACTGTGTGTTGAAAATGGCTCAAAGAACACATATTGATGTCATTATGAGGGGTAGAATACTAGGGCGACTGGAGGCTGGTCAAACGCAGCAGGTCGTAGCACGGGCCCTCAGTGTGCCACGAAGTGTGATCTCACGATTATGGCAACGATTCCAACAGACAGCATACGTGTCCAGGCGCTACAGTACGGGACGTCCATAGTGTACAACAACACAAGAAGACCGATATCTCACCATCAGTGCCCGCTGACGGCCACGGAATACTGCAGGTAGCCTTGCCCGGGTCCATACCGCAGCCACTGGAACAATTGTCTCCAGACACACAGTCTACAGACGACTGAACAGACATGGTTTATTCGCCCGGAGACCTGCAAGGTGCATTCCACTGTCCGCTGGTCACAGGAGAGACCGTAAAGCCTGGTGTCAAGAACACAGTACATGGTCATTGGAACAGTGATCCCAGGTTATGTTCACGGACGAGTCCAGGTATAGTCTGAACAGTGATTCTCGCCGGGTTTTCATCTGGAGTGAACCAGGAACCAGATACCAACCCCTTAATATCCTTGAAAGGGACCTGTATGGAGGTCGTGGTTTGATGGTGTGGGGTGACATTATGATTGGTGCACGTCCACCCCTGCATGTCTTTGACAGAGGAACTAACGGGTCAGGTGTATCGAGACGTCATTTTGCACCAGTATGTCCACCTTCTCAGGGGTGCAGTGGGTCCCACCTTCCTCCTGATGGATGATAACGCACGGCCCCACCGAGCTGCTATCGTAGAGGAGTACCTTGAAACAGAAGATATCAGGCGAATGGAGTGGCCTGCCTGTTCTCCAGACCTAAACCCCATCGAGCACGTCTAGGATGCTCTCGTTCGACATATCGCTGCACATCTTCAAACCTCTACGACACTTCAGGAGCTCCGACAGCCACTGGTGCAAGAATGGGAGACTATACCCCAGCAGATACTCGACCACCTGATCCAGAGTGTGCCAACCCGCTGTGTGGCCTGTGTACGTGTGCATGATGATCATATCCCATAGTGATGTCGGGGTACATGCGCAGAAAACAGTGGCGTTTTGTAGCATGAGTGTATTTTGTTGTCTTTATAGAAGCAGTAGCAGCAGAATGGGCCGGCCAAGAGGGCTCAGTGACTTACAACGGGGACCTGAGGAACAAATACATTATGAACATTTCAACCCTTCTAAAGCTGCCCAAGTCGACTGTTGGTGATGTCATTGTGAATTGGATACGCGAAGGAACAACCACAACTAAACCAAGACCGAGCATACCTTATGTATTGACGGACAGGGACCGTCGAGGATTGCAGAGGTTGTTGTAAAAAGTCGCATGAAATCAGCGAAAGGATTCGCTCGGGAGTTCCAAAGTACTACCAACAGTCCAGTTAGTACAGTGCCTGTGCGCAGGGAGTTAAAACGAATGGCTGCAAAGGCTGAGCAGCTCTTAATGAGCCATACATTTCTGTAGTCACTGAAAAACGACGCTCGAGTTGGTCTAAAGAGCGAGTCCACTGGGCAGTGGATGACTGGAAACGAGTGATTTGGAGCGATGAATTACGCTATACCATGTGTCACTCCGTTTGGGTTTTGCGAACGCCTGGTGAACATTACCTGCCATCATGTGTAGTGCCAACAGTTAAGCACGGAAGAGGTGGTCTTACAGTATGGGGGTGTTTTTCGTGGTTACGGCGCGGCCCTCTTATTGCGCTAAAGAAAACGCTAAATGCGGAATAATATCAATACATTTCATATTATTGTGTGCTGCGTACGGTTGAGGAACATTTGGGAGGCGAGACATACCCAATGTTACTGCCCACATGCAGGTGTTCGGATGTTATTGATCAGGTAGTGCATGTGAGAGGGGCCAGTTTAGCCGTAAGATAAATACCTAATATCTGTCAGTGTACCGGGCGATCAAAAAGTCAGTATAAATTTGAAAACTTAACAAACCACGGAGGTAAAAATTGACACACATGCTTGGAATGCCATGGGGTTTTATTAGAACAAAAAAAAAAAACAAAGTTCACAAAATGTCCGACATATGGCGCTGGACAGCTAAACGTCACTGACTGCGCACGACAATCGTGTATAAAAGGAGCTGTAATGAGAGAGAGAATCAGATGCGCCGGTAGTCGCAGCATGTTGACGTTACCTGAAAAGGCGCGTTTAGTGAAGCTGTATTATCAGAATGGGGAATTTGCTAGTTCAGCATTACGATCCTACCGCCATAGGAAGGGGATTCGAACGGGTAAAGGTCCGTTGAAAAATGCAGCTGTGGCGAGAATGATTTCGAAGTTCGAAGCCACGGGTTGTTTAGACGATAGACCCTGTAGTGGCCGCACGAGCACAAGGCGTAATGCTGCTGAGACAGTTCAGGAAAAAATGGAGACTGTAGCGGGTTCGTCTATGCACGGGGAAGTCAGCGCTCGTGCAGTCGCACGTCGCACGTCGCATCACTACCGTTTGGTTGGCACTTAGGCGTACTCTCCGATGCTATCCGTACAAAATCCATCGGCATCATGAACTGTTACCTGGCGATTTAGTGAAGCGGAGGGCATTTGCGGTGTGGGCGTTTCACAAGATGGCGGAAGATGACGATTGGTTGAGTAACGTGTTGTGGACCGACGAAGCTCATTTCACGCTCCGAGGGTCTCTCAACGCCCACAACCGCAGCATTTGGGCTACCGAAAATCCTAGAACTGTCGTGGAAACTCCATTGCACGACGAGAAAGTCACGGTATGGGTTGAATTTACCACATCTACTGTTATCGGGCCTTTTTTCCTTCGAGGAAATGCGTAATTCTGGTTTTGTACCGTAACTGCTACCGTGACGGGTGAGAGGTACGCCGATATGTTACAGAGTCGTATCATCCCCAGCCTGGCTGATAAACACCTGCTGGAACGTGCGATGTTTATACAGGATGGCACTCCACCCCACACTGCTAGACGCGTGAAAGACCTCTTGCGCGCGTCGTTTGGTGATGATCGTGTGCTCAGCCGCCACTTTCGTCATGCTTGGCCCCCCAGGTCCCCAGACCTCAATCCATGTGATTATTGGCTTTGGGGTTACCTAAAGTCGCAAGTATATCGCGATCGACCGACATCTCTAGGGATGCTGAAAGACAACATCCGACGCCAATGCCTCACCATCACTCCGGACATGCTTTACAGTGCTGTTCACAACATTATTTCTCGACTACAGCTATTGTTGAGGAATGTTTGTGGACATATTGAGCATTTCCTGTAAAGAACATCATTTTTGCTTTGTCTTACATTGTTATACTAATTATTGCTATTCTGATCACATGAAGCGCCATCGGTCGGACATTTTTTGAACTTTTGTATTTTTTTGGTTCTAATAAAACCCCATTTCATTCAAAGCATGTGTGTCAATTTGTACCTCTCTATCTACATTATTCCGTGATTTATTCATTTTTCAAATTTATACTGACTTTTCAATCACCCGGTACTTTCCACACTGCAGGCGGAGAAACTTACGTCAGCAATATGGGACAAATCCTCTGAAGTGCTATTTCAAATTTTTATTATAGTTATGGATGAAACGAGTAGATTAGATATTACAGTAACTAAGAGAGCGATTCGCAGAACATAAGAATATTTTCATTTCTTACCTATGCTCTAATGCAGACATGACTGAAATAACAAGTATAATGAAAAAGACCTAAACTCTATGTCCAGATGTATGACAATTTTCTCTTACGAAGTTCTTATACTGTAACTTATACGAATAATCCTATTTATAAAACGCTGTCGAAATTACTGTTTCGAAAAAGGGAGAGAAACAAAGACCATAAAATGCAAAGGAAGAAGATAAGTATAAAAATTAACAAAATTATACTGGGCTGTTTGTATGGTAAAAATATAATTTTTGTATAATAAAAATGTAAGGTAGCATACTGGGGAAAAGTATTAGTGACTTAGATAATAATTGAACTATGTCAAAATATTTTCGGAATCTACAGAATATAAATACATAAAATATCTAAGCACAACATTTCGTGGAGTCTTGACTACTGGCGTTGGCAATCATTGCTTAGGCTTCTGTTGGGTACAAACTGCCCGGGGCTGTTAATGATAATACTTGCTGCATTATAGGCAGAACCGATCTATAATGTTCTCGTTTCTTTTACCAAACTTAACTTCAATACTCTACGAGCGGTCAAAAATATTGTTACATACATTTAGGCCATGTTTTAAAAATTTTGCAGAACAGGTGTAGCGATGTGCAAAGATGACGCGTTGCTCCTAGAAAATAGCTGAAAACCTTTTAAAAACTATTACATGAATGATGCGTGACATTATGCATCTATTAAGATGTAGTAACACGAAATAAAAATTGAAAGAATCCTATCAGTTGAAATAGTACAAAGTTATCACATTCACATTTATTGTAGTGTCAGTAATGGACGTACTAAGTCCGTACCGAACATTACATCTCACACTCGTGCTGTAAAGAGACTTAAAAAGATAACAGTATTATAACAGAAATCATTCGTATGAGTTCAATAATAATTGGTATACCTACAAATGTAAGTGCCTCTACTAGGAAACAGGTAATGTCTGTGGACCACATGAACGGGTTTCTGACCTGCAACTAGAGTTCAATCTTTGGGTCGCCATGGCATTATTAGGGAGGTTGGCAAGCTAATCCTTCCGGCCACCTTTTACCCCAGGAAAGATGCCCCGCACTCAATTTGATAGCAGGCTGAGTGTACCTGGGGCAAAGGCCTTGACGCAGTTGATACACCGGTGCCCGTCAGATCACCGAAGTTAAGCGCTGTCGGGCGTGGCTGGCACTTGTATGGGTGACCATCCGAGCTGTCATGCACTGTTGCCGTTTTTCGGGGTGCACTCAGCCTCGTGATGCCAATTGAGGAGCTACTCGACCGAATAGTAGCGGCTCCGGTCACAGAAAACCGTCGTAACGACCGGGAGAGCGGTGTGCTGACCACACGCCTCCCCCCCCCCCCCCTCTTTATCCGCATCCTCAGTGAGGATGACACGGGCCACTTGTGGCCTGAAGACGGAGTGCTTTTTGGGTGTAACTGGGTCCGTCGTACAGGGACTGGAACGAAGAAAATTCATCACTCCTTACGGGGATTGAAACAGAGACCTTTATGGTCATAATCTAAAGCTCTGCCTGCTAGAACACCGTGGCCATACCTCCACCACAAGTTTACATTAACTGTTATAGTTAGACTACACAAAAAGTGTCGTGTGTGACAGTAGCGAGGAATCCTATGTATCTGTTCAAAAACATAGTATACCGATTCAAGCAACAATTTAAAGGAAACTTCAGAACTATGAACCAGTACCTTCTCCTTCATAATCCAAACAATAAAAGAAACGGCTAAAGGCAGTATTACTTTAGGGTGCCCCACTTTCATTGCTTTAGAACATTTGGACGTTTCTTGTTCATACATGAGTTACGGCAAAATATTTGTTAAGACTACGTACTAAGCGACAGCAAACCCAATTTTCATTGTTACTCAGCTTAAAAGTAGATTTCCTAAAAATCGTTTTTCAGGCATTACAGAGCGAAAAAACTATGGATTTATAATTTTTATACAAAATAAAGTATTTACTAAATTGCTAACTTCAAACGGGGATGTAGTCTTGCTTCTTTTACAGAAAATATTTACCTCTCAGTTGCACCAGACAATTATCTTTGGTCGACAGTGATTGCGAGTTAACGACACAATATTACTGCAGCCACCTTCATACTGCATTCATCGTAAACGACAGAAATTCTTTGGTAACTTCTTTTTCTATGTTATACAATCTGTGTGATGGTCTACTTACAGTAAGATCACCAAACAAAAATATAAGGGAACGACAGAAACTACGACAGCAATCCAGAACAGGTGCGTATTTGGCTACATTAAACACAGGTAAGCTTCCTACCGCACGAAACTGATATTTAATAAAATACAATTCCTCCGGATTGTCTTCCACGTTAGTAGTGGTTTGAAGAGTGCTATGGAGTCCCTTTTCGATCTTCTAGCAATAAACATGTAAGTCACATACAACAAGTAACTTAAACAATTAAAAAAATATGGTTCGAAGGGTAATAAGACAGCACTTTGTAAGGCGCGATCAAAACTTTTCCGTTAGAAGGCCACATAAAATTTTTATCTACATGTTGTTACTCATGTACCCGCATCGGAGTGGTTCTGGGTTGCATATACGCTACGGCAACATATTGAAACGGAAACTTTTTGATCGCCCCTTATAGTTCTGCGGGATTATGTGTTTATCTCATAACATGTAACGCACTCTTGTTGGGGAACGTGCAGTAGTAAGTGCACAGCACACGTAAGTATGCTGATTTATCCTAACATATCCTGGATACTTGCTTTTTTTTTAACTCTATCATTATAGCTTCGCAGTCAATCAATTTAACCGAAGGAATATTTGTCGGTCCTGTTTTGGGTGGCATACATTATATGTGCGGTTGTTTAGCATTTGATCAACAGCGTACATCTAACGTATTGCCGCCCCGGACAGTAACTACAGATCACGCTTCCACTAAACCCTTGAAAGTAATTCTTCCAACGTAAGGTAAGTACATGGACGTGCTAAGAAGAGCTGATCAGCTTGTAAATGAAAATACGATAACTCTGTCTGTGTCAGAACATCAGACCACATGAATAGCATCATATTTATGTTAGTAGCATAACGGGTACGACCTACGTGTACTAACACCATGTTCATAAGTTAAGGGTTCTGAGAGAGAAATAAAATCATTGCGTCGTGCGCGACGCTATGCAGACTTGGCTGTATCGGGTCATAACGGAAACACGTAACATCAAGATGTTTATGTGAAACAGCCAGTGCGGGGAGAGGTATTGCGTACAGTCGTTCCAAATGCGTGTTTTCTTTATGTCGGGCACACAGTTTTCGATGTGTACAAGATTAGGATGCTAGAACGAACACATTTGCACAACTTTACACATTACGAGACAACTGGAAGATTAGAGGCCGTTTATAGTCAGTATAAGCTGAGGCAGGAGTTCAAGATTACTCTTAACATAATTTCAAGGCTAAAGATAAAAATATAAATGTCACACGGCATTCTTGGTTGAGAAACCCCGCGGAATTGTTTCAACCGCCTGTCGGAAAGGGTGTTCTTCCTTCGTGCACGTTTACAAGAGAGAATAGTGTAGCATGTGCGTCTGTGGAGTGTAGGTGAGTGCAATGGGTGCGTATATGTTCTAGTGTTATGTTCGTGTTGTATGATGGTTAGAGAAGGGAGAGGGTGAAACCCAGTCCCGGCACATAGGCTACTCCTCACGAATAGCTCAAAGGGAGCTATCGAGCTGAACGTCTTCATCTACATCTACATCGACATCTACATCTATACTCTGCAAACCACTGTGAAGTCCATGGAACAGGGTACGTCCCACTGTACCAGTTATTAGGACTTTTTCCCGTTAAGGTCATGTATGGAGCGATGATTGTTTACATGCCTTTGTGACTGCTGTAATTAATCTAACCTTTTCCTCATGGTCTCTATTTATGGAGTTCTACTATATTCCTAGAGTCATCATTTAAATACGGTTCTTGAAACTTTGTTAGTAGATTTTCTGGGCGTAGTTTCTGTTCTCTTCAAGAGTCTACAAGTTCAGTTTCTTCATCATCTCTGTGACACTCTTCCGTGGGTCAAACAAACATGAGGCCATTCGTGTCATCCTTCTTCGTTTACGTTCAACATCTCCTGTCAGTCGTGTGTAGTACGGGTCCCACGCACTTGGGAAATATTCTACGATGGGTTGCACGAGTGACTTCGAAGCAATGTCCTGTGTAGACTGTTTGCATTTCCCTAGTGTTCTGTCGATAAATCGAAGGTAGCACCTGCTTTACCCCTGACCGGCCAAATACTGGCACGAAAAATTCATCCGTCATCAGGATTCGAACCGGCGTACATCCAAGTCGAGCGGCACTTGAGACTTCTTTTTTTCGATACGTTTCTTCGTCGTTATGTCGTCAGTGGTTCTTTGAACATTTGAGCAACAACGTTCAAATTCTATCAATGAGAGCGTCACTCAGTTTTTTATTACAGATCGTGGCCAGTCACCTGACTGAAGATGCTGAGCTACCGTGCCAGAGATAAAGCTGAGCGCTGCGATTGCTATGCTTCACAAGGATCCCGAGATTTTATGGTTCAAATGGCTCTGAGCACTATGGGACTCAACTGCTGAGGTCATTAGTCCCCTAGAACTTAGAACTAGTTAAACCTAACTAACCTAAGGAAATCACAAACATCCATGCCCGAGGCAGGATTCGAACCTGCGACCGTAGCGGTCTTGCGGTTCCAGACTGCAGCGCCATTAACCGCACGGCCACTTCGGCCGTCCCAGAGGTTTTAGACCAGCAACATACCTGCTCTGCTAAAGACCTAGACATAACCTCTTGATCACATTTCCCTCCAGACTGACATCACCACGCAAAGACACCCCCCCCCCCTTCCCCCTCGTGGCGATGCTAACAAGGGAACCTCCCCATCGCACCCCCCTCAGATTTAATTATAAGTTGGCACAGTGGATAGGCCTTGAAAAACTGATCACCGATCAATCGAGAAAAAAGGAAGAAGTTTTGTGGAACTATGAAAAAAATAAGCAAAATATACAAACTGAGTAGTCCATGTGCAAGATAGGCAACATCAAGGCTACTATGAGCTCAGGAGCGCCTTTTTCCCGAGTTGCCGGCACGGTAGCTCAGCGTGTTCGGTCAGAGGGTTACGTGCTCTCTGTAATAAAAAGGCTGAGTTACTCGATTAACAACGAACTTCAATGGATGTTTTACGACGTCCGCCCTGAGCAGATGCAACGATCAAGAGCGAACAAAATGAGATAAAAAAAAAAAGAGTTAGCGTGATCAGCTGCGGAACGAGAGGTCCTTGGTTCAATTCTTCCCTCCAGTGAAAATTTTATTTTCTTTATTTTCTCAAAGTTATGATCTGTCCTTTCGTTCATTGACGTCTCTGTTCACTGTAAGAAGTTTAGTGTCTGTGTTTTGCGACCGCACCGCAAAACCGTGCTATTAGTAGACGAAAGGACGTGCCTCTCCAATGGCAACCGAAAACATTTGATCGCAAGGTCATAGGTCAACCGATTCCTCCACAGGAAAGCACGTCTGACATATTCTCTATGACACTGGTGACGGCATGTGCATCACATGACAGGAATACGTTGTCGACCCACCTAGCTTGTACACTTGGCGAATGGTTAAAAAGATTCTTCTACCTTGCCCGATTTAAGTTTTCTTGTGGATGTGATAATCACTCCCAAAAAAGTGGTGAAAACATAAGAGTTTGTCACATAAACTGCAACAAATGAATGCAACAGTTTCACAGTCGCACGGTTTTCCCTGTGCTCCGTCAAAACATTTGTTTTTAACGTTTTCAAATTTTTCCGAGTGTAGACCGTCAAATCCTGCATATGTCCAAGCAATTCTGGACATGTCCTGGAATTTTGGAGAGCGAAGCTGATTATGTGCGAGTGCCTGAACTTTGATAATTGTCTGAAAATTAAAAATTAAAAGTTTCACTTCAGGGAAGAATTGAACCGAGAACCTTTCGTTCCGCAGCTGCTCACGCTAACCACGGGACCACGGTGCTCCTCAGCTCATAGTAGCCTTGATGTTGCCTATCTTACACATGGCCTACTCAGTTTGTATATTTTGCTTATTTTTTTCGTAGTTCCAAAAAATTCTTCCTGTTTTCTCGATTGATCTGTGTTCAGTTTTTCAAGGCCTATCCACTGTGCCAACTTATAACTAAATCTGAGGGGGGTGCGATGGGGAGGTTCCCTTGTAAGAACAGTGGGGCATGCTCTGTTCACGGCTGAACTGTGTTGTACATTGTAGCAAGTCTAGATTCTTCAGGGGAAGATGGAAGAGATACTATAGCACAGACACAACTTATTAGTAATTTGTAAAAACTTAATCATGGCAAATACTTAACTTTGGAAACAATTATTGTTCTCACGAATGGAATGTGTTTGGTACTGTCGCTGACACATATAGCATTTAGCACCCAGTTCATTGCATAATGATAGTTTCACATCTCATAAAGTTCTGAATAACTGTTCTATTAGGATGCAGCCATATTTGTGCTAAGACAGTACTGTCGTCACAAGCAATGATTACAAGTGGTAGCTGATTACATCGAGACTGGGCCGAGCGGTACCGCATTCGGACATAAATAAATTTCAGGCTGCGCTGGCGTAAGGAAACACATGGGGACGAGTCTACGCCGATGTCTGGTCTTTACTTGTGGTACCATTGTGTGCATGAGGCCTCGTTCTGTAGCCTCGAGCGATCCTCCCATCCTACGATTACTGGACACGTTACAACCCTACCAGAACCGTGGAACGGGACTGATATGGTTGTGCCAGCCTTCTTGTCTGGGACGCCCGAATATTACCACATTAGGAGCATGTAGTCCATTGCATCTAAATCTAAGGCCACTAGGCGGTGTATGGCAGAGGGTACATTGTGTGTCAGTTTGAATTCCATTCCCAAACTCCCTTTAGTGTTCCATTTACAGATGGTACACAGGACGAAATTTTGTCGGTATCACTTCGTGTGGGGCTAAATACCTCTAATTTTAGCGTCGTAGTCATTATGTGAGATGTATGCCGGAGAAAAAAAAGTTCCTTGATTCATGTTCGAAATAGGGCGCTCGGAACTTTTTTGATATGTATCGCTTCACGTGTAACGTCTAGACTGTAATTTATGGATATTTCCTATGACACTAACACGCTGAGTTAAGAAACCTGTGACGCATCGTCTAGCTTTTTTTCCCCTATGCCTTTCGTTAACTAACTTAGTAATGGTCTCAGGTCGAGGAACTATACTCAGTAATTGGACGAACGAGAGTCATGTAATGTGACCTGCTTCTTATGTACATAGCACTTATCAGGATTCTTTCAGTCAATCTACACATAGGATGTGCTCAAATCCCCTTATTTAAATTTACGTAGTTATTCCACCTTGAAACACTCTGGAGGGAAACTCGTAGATGTTTGAGGGTTGTGACGAATTACAGCAACAGATCGTCCAATGAGAAGTCAAATGATATCGTATCTTTCTGTCATTAGATTTATTTATGTTATGCCAAACTTTGCACCAGGTGCTGATGATCTAAAAGTGTCTTTGCATTTCGGTACAAGTCTCTAAAGCGGAAATCTAGGCTTGTTCGACGAATTTCATTAGTGAAGTCTTGTCAAGCTATCTGCCGAGTATTGGAGTTGTGTTGTGGCAAGGTTTATACGAATTCCCTGGTCATCACATTCAAGAGAAGTGTCGGCTTCGTGTGCAGTTCGTGCGTTTATAGCCGCTGAACCGAAGATTTCTATGCAGCGGACCCATCGAGTGCGCCAGTCGTATGCCTGCGGGAGAGGTCGCTGGTGGGGAGACGCCCGGCGGGGAGGGAGGGGTCCAAGTATCGATCCCGGCGAGGGCGGCGGAGGCAGCGGCCGGGTCAGACAGGCAGCAGCAGAGCTTCACGCCCACGCCACAGGCCGTGTAATCTTTTCTGGACATCCGCTTCGCCATCGAGGGAAGAGTCTCTGGTCAAGGCAGCTACACTGCGCAAAAAAGTATCTCCGTAACTGACTCCCACTGCGACGCATAAGTTTCAAATCTGGCTCAAGGGTGACTACATCCTTCCACTGTAAAGCCCTCTTTACACCATCCACTTTCTTGTCTCAACTGAAGACTCGAGTCAAGTGCGTCTACTGCAGCACCCCTATCGTTTTATTCCTATACTGAGCCTCGTCTGTTTCGAGTGGTCATTCTCGTTTACACGTCAGCGCCAAAATGACCAGTGTTGCGAGAGCTGTCTGCTGCACAGTTTGGCATCTGAATGGTGGAAGTGAGGATATGAGGAACTATTATTTTTACGGAAAAATCGAAATATACTAACAAAATTTAGGAACAAGCAATGACAATAGAGATTATTAATGACAAAAGCAGAATTCATACTGGAAGTTCTTGTCAAAGGTCATATGGTAAATTATTCACACTCGTGAGAACTGAAAGAATAGGAACAATGCCACTGAAACATTTCAGAACATATACATTTATTTGCTCGAGAAAATACGTACTTCCAAACACATCAGACAATTTGTAGAGCGCAGTAAATTGCGCATTCTTGCTTTATCCTTTGAGCTTATTTCTTGCTAACTGCCAAATAATAACGAAAATTATTTTTCTCGTCCAGTAATTTTCATTAAAACACGTTTATCTATTTGCATTCTTATTTATGCGTAGCGAAAGTTTTTCTTTGTAAAAAGTACTTTCTGCTTTCAGATATTTCGTCTCTCTTGCAGGAGACCACTAGCAGGAAAAAATACCAGGATCTTTATAACTTTTCAGTGTGCCACGAAAACAAAGCAAACAACATAAAAAAGGTTAAAAAGACACGAAAGCACAAAATCCACTTCTATAATAGGACTCAGCTGAACCAGAATAGATTATAATTTCCGATGTTACCAGATGCCGCTGTAGTCCCTTGTCTCGGCCTATGTGCAGCGTGCAGTGTACTCGGCAACTGACAAGGGAACCTCCCCATCGCACCCCCCTCAGATTTAGTTATAAGTTGGCACAGTGGATAGGCCTTGAAAAACTGAACATAGATCATTCGAGAAAACAGGAAGAAGTTGTGTGGAACTATGAAAAAAATAAGCAAAATATACAAACTGAGTAGTCCATGTGCAAGATATGCAACATTAAGGACAGAATGAGCCTATCAGCGCCGTGGTCCCGTGGTTAGCGTGAGCAGCAGCGGAATGAGAGGTCCTTGGTTCAAGTCTACCCTCGACTGGAAATTTTAATTTTTTATTTTCGCAAAGTTATGATCTGTCCGTTCGTTCATTGACGTCTCCGTTCACTGTAAGAAGTTTAGTGTCTGTGTTTTGCGACCGCACCGCAAAACCGTGCGATTAGTAGACGAAAGGACGTGCCTCTCCATTGGCAACCGAAAACATTTGATCGCAAGGTCATAGGTCAACCGATTCCTCCATAGAAAAACACGTCTGATATATTCTATACGACACTGGTGACAGCATGTGCGCCACATGACAGGAATATGTTGTCGACCCACCTAACTTGTACACTTCGCGAATGGGTAAAAAGATTCTGCTACCTTGCCCGATTTAGGTTTTCTTGTGGATGTGATAATCACTCCCAAAAAAGTGATGAAAATAAGAGTTTGTCACATAAACTGCGACAAATGAATGCAACAGTTTCCCAGTCGCACAGTTTTCCCTGTGCTCTGTCAAAAACATATGTTTTTAACGTTTTCAAATTTTTCCGTTTAGGTGTATCGTCCCCATACTACGGCGCAGTTACCTCGCATCGGACGGACGGACGGACAGATAATAATTGTCTGAAAATAAAAAAATAAACTTTTCACTCGAGGGAAAACTTGACCCAAGGACCTCGGGTTCCGCAGCTGCTCACGCTAACCACGAGACCACGGCGCTCATGGGCTTAGGCTATCCTTGGTGTTTCGTATCTTGGGCATGGTCTACTCAGTTTGTATAATTTGCTTATTTTTTCATAGTTCCACACAACTTCTTCCTGTTTTCTCGATTGATCTGTGTTCAGTTTTTCAAGGCCTATCCACTGTGCCAACTTATAACTAAATCTGAGGGGGGTGCGATGGGGAGGTTCCCTTGTGAGAACTCCACACCCGGCACAATCTATAGATCACTGACGTCATAGACACACTCGCGTCCTGAATGGTTGCTGATTTACACGCAAGCACTAAAGGTGAGCGCATTTCGAGTAGTCGAATGGTTCGAATGGCTCTGAGCACTATGCGACTCAACATCTGAGGTCATCACTCCCCTAGAACTTAAAACTACTTAAACTTAACTAACCTAAAGACATCACACGCATCCATGCCAGAGGCAAGATTTGAATCTGTGACCGTAGCGCCACACCAGCCGGCGAGTAGTCGATTTTGACCAGAAAGTCTCTCATGTAAAACGGGCTTAATGAGGCAGAAGCGTGACTCCCTGGGATGTCGACCCATGCCAGAGCAGAAAATCATGGAGTGAGGTGAGTTAATGACGTCACATTGGCACCAAACTTCACCACAATTCTATCCAATGCCATAGTGGACGTGTCTCACGTTGGGAAGGTTGTTACACCCAGTCTAACCCACATTTCTCCCCTTCTTTTGACGCCCCTGCAAAGGAGGTCAGAACTGCCACATCCAGCATTGAAATTACGTCTTTTTGCTATGGGTGGCAGAGGAAAACATTTCAGGCTCACAGCCGTTCATAATCGACACGGAGAGTCCTCGGAAGGTGGTATAAACGGTGTCAATGAAACCATCTCATTTCCTTGAGGCGTTGGTTCCCACACATTTCTCGGCCGAAAATGACGGTTGGCAGTGCGATGTGTAACAGGACAACGTTCGCCGCTGCTGCTATCTTGCCAGACGATTAAGCTCAACACTAAGGATATTGAAACTTCCTGGCAGATTAAAACTGTGTGCCCGACCGAGACTCGAACTCGGGACCTTTGCCTTTCACGGGCAAGCACTTGCTCGCGAAAGGCAAAGGTCCCGAGTTCGAGTCTCGGTCGGGCACACAGTTTTAATCTGCCAGGAAGTTTCATATCAGCGCACACTCCGCTGCAGAGTGAAAATCTCATTCTGGACTAAGGATATTGCGGGGCTACAACCCCACTTAAAGTGATCTGACCCTTTCGGAGTGTAGCACGACCGCAATTTTCGTTCTGGTGTACAGGGCGGAACTACTAGGACCACTCAAAACCATTCGACGAAATATGAAAGCTATCCAAAGTAGCTAAGGGTGTTTATGCTTTTTCAGCCCTCTAGCTTCGCTCCTTCCTGTGGTGTGATCACGAAGAGCTCCAGAACTGACACACAACGGCGAAGGATCCCTCTGAGACCCCCATTTCGGCAACACACTTGGTGCCACCCATGCACCTTTGTCGATCACGTTAAAAATTTACCAGTCAGAATTTTATATTAGGATAATTTGATCTCGAAACATGTGTCGTTAAATAAATCACACTTTTTGAACAACTGGTGCGTAATAATCTCCATATTATCTTTCAATAGCGCTGGAAACACGTTTCGAACAAAGTCTAGATAACAAGACCTTGCACAACAATGCAGTAATACAACAGGCCCAGTCAACTGGTTGTCTATCGCACCAAAAAAATGGCTCTGAGCACTATGGGACTCAACTGCTGAGGTCATCAGTCCCCTAGAACTTAGAACTAGTTAAACCTAACTAATGTAAGGACATCACAAACATCCACGCCCGAGGCAGGATTCGAACCTGCGACCGTAGCGGTCTTGCGGTTCCAGACTGCAGCACCTTTAACCGCACGGCCACTTCGGCCGGCCTATCGCACCACTGCACGTCTTTACAAAGAAGCTTCCAGAATGAGATTTGCACTCTGCAGCGGAGTGTGCGCTGATATTCCTCGCAGGAGAGCTTCTGTAAAGTTTGGAAGGTAGGAGACGAGATACTGGCAGAAGTAAAGCTGTGAGGATGGGGCGTGAGTCGTGCTTGGGTAGCTCAGTTGGTAGAGCACTTGCCCGCGGAAAGCAAAGGTCCCGAGTTCGAGTCTCGCTCCAGCACACAGTTTTAATCTGCCAGGAAGTTTGACAAAGAAGCGTTCTTGAAAAATGGGTCTCCACAAAGACATACGGATTTTCGCCGGAGCACCGATGTAATCACGAGTGTTACTGATACCATGACGAGAGGAAGTGACTTCATCAGTAAACAGCGTTAGTCGGACTACTCGGCGATTCCTAGTTAACCAACGACAAAATTTAAATCGACTACGTTCATCTTGTGCTCGAAAGTATTGAATCCAGTGTAATGTAATTTAGGATAGAGGGCTTTCATGCATAACGTCTGTCATAATCTTCTACGCGGAACACTGATACGTGCAGAAGTTCTCAGAGTGCTTGTTGAATGACTACGTTCTACCAACTGAATACGTTCTTCTGCTTCATCCACATACAGTTGATATTAACGCTCCCATGATATATGATTGCTAAGCACAGCACATTCTCGTGTAGTTTATTGAAAACAGGAGTAAAAATCCTGAATCTGGTACTCTGTGGTTAAGAGATCGTCTACTGTATTCTCCACAACCAAGAGCAGCATCATCAATGTTTCTATTATAAAAACCGTACACAAATAACATACAGCCACACTCAGCATTCGTACATACGTCCGGCATACCTAAATGACACAGTAGAACTGACCAAAAAAGTCACATTCACAGTTGAAAAATTCAACCACATAAATTGAAGCACATCTTCACAGCTTGGACTTTAAAAAATTGACAATCGATAAATAAACTCATAGCAACTGGAGTGCCAACACGAGAAATAAAAACTTATCTCTGTAGCTAACACCCATCTCTCTAACCAATAAGAACTATCCACATGTTATGCGTTGTGGTCTTCAGTCCGAAGACTGGTTTGATACAGCTCTCCACACTGTCCCGGGCAAGCCACTTCATCTTTGAACAACTGCTACAACATACATACATCTAGACCTGATTATTGTATTCATCTCTTGGTCTCCTCCTAAATTTTTTATCCCCCCCCCCCTCCACACACACACACTTCAAAGCCCGTTACTGTCTCTGATATATTTACAACGTCATCGGAAAACCTCAAAGTTTTTATTTCTTCTCAATGGAATTTAATTCCTATTCCAAATTTTTCATTAGTTTCATTTACTACCTGCTCAATATACAGATTGAATAACGTCGGTGATAGGCTGCAACCCTGTATCACTCCCTTCTCAACCAATGCTCCCCTTCCATGCCCCTCGAATCTTATTACTGGGATCTGGTTTCAGTACAAGTTGTACACTAGCTTTCGCTCTGATACCTACAGAATTTCAAAGAAGTTTCCAGTCGACAAAGTCAAAAGATTTCTCGAAATCAGCAAAAGCTGTAAACTGATCAGCCAGCACATTATGACCACCGACCTGCTATCGATATAAGCCCGTCCAGGGGAAAGCATCGTCACCTGGCGAGGAAAGACTGCTAGGCAGAAACATGCACGGTGCTTGTAGTATCAGTGAGCGTGCTATCCGTGTGTAGAAAGGGGAAGGCGCGCGATTTATCTGAGTTTGACCGAGAGTAGACTGTAATGGCCCGGAAGCTTGGCACGAGCGTTTCGCAAACTGCGTGAAATGTCGGGTGTGGGAGGAGTTTTGTGGTGAGTGTCTTCAACACGCGGCAGAACCAAGGTGGAACCACGTCCGGGCGTTGTGAGGCTTGGCGTCCACACCTCATTACAGATGTCGGACGTAGTAGGCTGGGCAGACTGGCAAAACAGGACAGGCAGTGAACTGTGGCGGAACTAACATCAGACTTTAATGCTAGACCAAGTACAAGTGTGTCTGCACACACAGTGCACCGAACGCTCATAACGATGGGCCTCCGCATTCGACGACCCACGCAAGTGTCAATGTTAACACCACAACATTGGCAACTACGGCTGAAATGGACACGTTGGTGCAGTGGCAGAGCGTTCCATGATCTTATGAATCCCGATCCCTTCTTCATCGTGGCGATCGGCGGGCCCGAAAAAAAAAAAAAAAAGTTCAAATGGCTCTGAGCACTATGGGACTTAACATCTGAGGTCATCAGTCCCCTAGAACTTAGAACTACTTAAACTGAACTAACCTAGGGACATTACACACTTCCATGCCCGAGGCAGGATTCGAACCTGCGACCGTAACAGCCGCGCGGTTCCGGACTGACGCGCCTAGAACCGCTTGGCCACCGTGGCCGGTGGCGGGCCCGAATCCGTCGCCTTGCAGGGGAACAACTCCTTGACACCTGTACCACTGGAGGAGACAACCTGGCTTCGGCTCCATCGTGCTCTGGGGGACATTCATGTGGGGATCGATGGGTCGAGTCCAGCTCGTGCAAGGCGCCATGACAGCCAAGGAGTATCGCGCACTGGTTGCAGACCACGTACACCCATTCATAACGGTCAAGTTTCCCGAAGGCAGTGGCATTTTTCAGCAAGATCATGCACCATGTCACAAGGCCATAAGCATAGTGGAGTGGTTCGAGGAACACAGTGGCGAGTTCCAGTTGATGTGCTGGCCCCTCAACTCGCCAGATCTGAACTCAGTCGAAGTCCGCCCCCGGTAGCTGAGTGGTCAGCGTGACGGAATGCTAATCCAAAGGGCCCGGGTTCGATTCCCGGCTGGGTCGGAGATTTTCTCCGCTCAGGGACTGGGTGTTGTGTTGTCCCAATCATCATCATTTCATCCCCATCGACACGCAAGTCGCCGAAGTGGCGTCAAATCGAAAGACTTGCACCAGGCGTACGGTCTACCCGACGGGAGGCCCTCGTCACACGACATTTCGATTTCCAACTCAGTCGAACACATCTGGGATGTGATTGAACCTGGCGTAAGAGCTCGTCGCCAATCTCCCAGGAATGTACGGGAATTATGTGAGTTGCGTGTTAAGCTGTGGTACCAGCTTCCTCCAGCGACCCACCAAGGCCTCACTGCTTCCATACCACGATGCGTCGCCGCAGTTATCCGTGCCAAAGGTAGACATACCGCTCATTAGGTAGGTGGTCTTTGTCTTCTGGCTGATCGGTATAAACGCAGGTTTGCCTTTCATTAACCTCAGTAGGGTCAGTATTGCCTCGAATGTTTCTACATCTCTCCAGACTCCAAACTGATCCTCCCAGAGATCGGTTGCTACAAGTTTTTTCATTTTTCTATAAATAATTCGTATTAGTATTTCGTAACCGTCGCTTATTAAACTGATAGTTCGGTAATATTCACACCCGTCTGACATGATTTCTTTAAAATTGGAATTATTACATTCTATTTAAAGTCTGACGGTATTTCTCCTGTATCATAAATCTTGTACACCAGGTGGAATAATTTTGTTATGGCTACCTCTCTTGCCTCTCCAAAGAGTATCAGTAGTTCTGACGGACTGTCGTCTACTCCAGGGGCGTTAATTAGACTTAGTTCTTTCAGTGCTGTGGCAAATTCTTCTCGCAGTACCGTACTGCCTGTCTCATCTCCAATTACGTCTTCTTCCCTTTCTATAATATTGGCTTCAAATTCATTTCCCTTGTACAATATACTCCTTCCACCTTTCATCTTTCCTTCTTTGCTGAGTACTGGTTTTCGATCTGTGATCTTTATATTCATGCAGCTGTTTTTTTTTTCTCCGAAGGTCTCTTTAATTTTCTCGTAGTCGGTACCTATCTTTCCCCTAAGTTATATATGTTTCTATAACCTTACATTTCTCCTCTAGCCATTCCTGCTTAGCCATTTTGCACTTCCTATCAAACTCATTTTTTGATGTTCCTATTCCCTTTAGCCTGCTCCATTTGCTGCATTTTTATATTCTCTCCTTTCGTCAACGAAATTGAATTTCTGCTGCGATATCCAATCATTTCTACAAGGCGTTGTCTTTTTACCTGTTTGATCCTCTGTAGCCTTCATTATTTCGTCTCTAACAAGGTTCAAAATGGCTCTGAGCACTATGCGACTTAACTTCTGAGGTCATCAGTCGCCTAGAACTCAGAACTAATTAAACCTAACTAACCTAAGGACATCACGCACATCCATGCCCGAGGCAGGATTCGAACCTGCGACCGTAGCCGTCGCCCGGCTCCAGACTGTAGTGTCTAGAACCGCACGGCCACTCCGGCCGGCCTCTAACAAGGGGAAGGCATCAGACACGGCCCACCGATTCGGCTCAAATTTGGCAGGTCGCTTGTGTACGACCTAAAACGAAGGACTCTAAGATATTTTGGGTCAACACCCCCACAATTTTGAGAAAATCACGCCTAAAGGTTATGACGAGAAGTCGACTCAAAATTGGAGGGATCGATAGATAATTGTAAATAGAGCATTTTCATCATCAGGTATGGGGTCCGCAAACGCAAACTTCTCCAGAAATCGAGGAAAGAAACTTTTACAACTGCCGCTTCTGTACCCACATGGTACAGCGCTTGTCCATTATTCAGATTATGCACCTGAAAGATGTGAAACCACAAACAATAACTAGTTACTACTGCATAAAGAGACGAGCTAATTACTAAAAACTACATTCAGTACTCGTCATATGTTACTTACGGAAGAACACTGTATTCATTCACAATACGTATTTCATGCGGCGCATTAACGATGGAAAAATCACTACATGATCCGCGAGGTTCGCGGCAGCCTAATGACGGAAAACAACTCTTTCCCATTGACTTCTATAAGGCTCGTGCCGGACACCTTCGTTCTTCCAGGTTCACAACCATGATATGACGAAGAGGCAACCGGGACAACATACCTCTCCCCGCGTCAATTCTGTCCCGTGCCTCGCTGTAAACACGCGACGCGCGTTTGGCTATCTGTGATCCCTCGTTAGGAATTGGCAGCACTCGGAGTTGTTTTCATGTGACAAGGCTTAAGAGTTTAATACTTTACTAACTCACGGCGTTTGGGAAATTAGTTTACCTACCTTATTATTATCATTCCTTATTGATTTACTTACCTTATAACCCTCCTATCCCTATCAATTGATATATGGAAAAATACAAACGAACAGAACGACATCCACTAGGCTCCTTCGAGTTTCGAACCCAGGTTCTCCCATTCCCAGCCACTTACCTTCGCCGTTGCGCTGTTTTTTTTTTTTCCTCTCGTTTTGTTCGCTTTTGTTCGTTGCATCTGCTCGGGACGGACGTCGTAAGACATCCGTTTAAGTTCGTTGTTGATCGATTAACTCAGTTTTTTTATTACAGAGGGAGCTAACCCTCTGACCGAACACGCTGAGCTACCGTGCCGGCATAACAGACGCTTTCTCTCAGATGTCGGTGCTGTCGGCGAAAAGCTCTTACCATGTGAGTACAGAAGCCGCAGTTGTACAGTTTCTTACCTCGATTTCTGGAAAAGTATGCGTTTTCGGACCCCATACCGGATGATGAAAAATGGTCTATTTACAATTATCTATCGATCCCGCCAATTTTGAGTCGATTGCTGGTCATAACCTTTAGGGGTTATTTTCTCAAAAACGCGGGGGTGTTGACCCAAAATATCTCAGTCCTTCGTTTTAGGCTGTACACAAGCAACCTGCCAAATCTGAGCCGAATCGGTGGGTCGTGTCTGAGGCCTTTCCCTTGTAAGAGCTACCCATTCGTCTTCTACTGTATTCCCTTCCCATGTTTCAGTGACTCGTTGCCTAATTTTCCCTCGGAAACTCTCAACAACCTCTGGTTATTTCAACTTATCCAGGTCCAATCTCCTTAATTTCCTACCTTTTCTGCAATTTCTTCAGCTCTAATCTACAGTTGATTAGCAATAAGTTTTGGTGAGAATCCACATCTGTCGCTAGAAGTGTCTTGCAGTTTAAAATCTGTTTCTGAAATGTCTCTCTTACCGGTATGTAATCATTCTGAAACCTCAGGGTGTCTCCTGGTCTTATCCACGAGCACAACAATCTTTCACTATGCTTACACCAAGTGATAGGGATGCTCTGGGGAAAATTCTACTACGCAGCCATTCCTTTCGTCCTTGTCGATATTCACCTAGTATTTTTCCTTCACTTACTTTTCCTACTAATGAATTCCATCACAATTAAATTTTTCTTTCCTTTAACTATCCGAATAATTACTCTTATCTCATCATGCATTCTTTCAAACGCTTCATAGTTTGTGGCTTTAGTTGGTACATAAACTTGTTTAGCCGCATTCCTATTTTCTTATTCAATATTACACCTACTCCAGCATTACCCTTATCTGATTTCGTATTTATAGGTCTGTACCCACTTGACCGGAAGTCCTGTTCATCCTGACACCGAACGTCATTAATCCCCACTGTACCTAACTTCAATTTATCCATTTTCCTTTACAAATTTTCGAATCTATCTGCACTATTAAGGGCTCTAACTCTCCACGCCTCGACCGTAGATTGCGTCTGGTTTTTCCTGATGGCGTCATTATTCCGGAGTTCCGAATGGGAGACTTTTCTGCCTCCGGAATACTTTACCCAGGAGGATGCCATCATCACTTAACCATACAGCAGAGCTGTATGTCCTCGGGATGTAAAGTATCGCTAAATGCACATACGATATATAATTTCACTGGTGCCTTTATCATGATGCATATTAACTCACGTTCCAAATGATTGATGGTGATGCCCGATGAAGCAGGGGTAAATACTTTCAATACGAGGATATCATGCGTCTACAATGCCCATAGAACATTAATGGGATACTCGGAGCTAAAAGATGGCAACACAAATCGTCGCTGATCTCCAGAAGGTGGCTGTCAGCAATGGGTGACATTACTACAACCCGTGATGCATGGTATGGGGAGCCGTTTGCCATTCTGTATTACCATGAGAAGGCTTATCATCTCATATTCACGCTGTGTGGGTACTGCCAGAGGAGTACTACGCACAGTAAGTGCCCCCACTGCCAAGGACTGTTTTTGCTGTTGTCGTGCTTTATAACATTTGTTACAGAAGTCACCACCCTTGCTTATGTTTTTTTTGTGCATCTCGAACATCTATAAAATTACGAAGAGGAGTTTATTAGCACTATTACCTGCAACAAGACAAAAATTCCAGTTAAGAACAATAAACTTCCTGCCTTCACGTGCAATTTGAGGATAACATCATAACGATTTTCAAACATTGTATCGAAATTATTTTGATAGCTAATATAAATGACATTAAAGGGTATTAACAATTGACAGTCACGGACGATTATGACCCTCTCTACACCGACAATAGAGTCGGCCATGTCTGAGAGAGATGGGATTAAAAAATGCTGTTGCTTGAAAGAGATTCGTCGTGTATAGAAACAGTTTAGAACTAGTGCGTCATTCGCTGTTAAGGTTCAAATGGTTCTGAGCACTATGGGACTTAACTTTTGAGGTCATCAGTCCCCTAGAACTTAGAACTATTTAAACCTAACTAACCTAAGGACATCACACACATCCATGCACGAGGCAGGATTCGAACCTGCGACCGTAGCGGTCACGCGGTTCCAGACTGAAGCGCCTAGAACCGCTCGGCCACTCTGGCCGGCTCGCTGTTAAGGAAAAGTAGTGAAAATGGGTGTTACTGTGTTTAGTATCGTTTACTCAAAGTAGCTACTAATATTTTATAAAGTATCAAGTACGTATTGCATTTTGATGCGTATTCAAAAGTACATATGAACGATCTGTTTTAATTTATCTCCTAATGATGGCTGTCGTTTTCGTTATAAACATGGCGGCATAGCAGAAAGTTATTATCTAGTGTAGTTCTTTAGTCTGGCACGACCAAAGACATTTGATGTCTTCTTCGGGAGTGAATAATAGTAAGAGCCGTCATTCTGTGTTTATGGAGGTGAAAATTATAGCCAGTCATATTCGCATAGCTTACGCTACCATCCAGTCACAAGACGGTATTATAGTATGTAGGATTTATCACTGAATAGAGGTGAGAAAGTGAAATGCAGTAGCCGGCCGCTGTGGTCGAACGGTTCTAGGCGCTTCAGTCTGGAACCGCGCGACCGCTACGGTCGCAGGTTCGAATCCTGCCTCGGGCGTGGATGTGTTTGATGTCCTTAGATTAGTTAGGTTTAAGTAGTTCTAAGTTCTAGGGGACTGATGACCGCAGATGTTAAGTCCCATAGTGCTCAGAGCCATTTGAACAATTTTTTTGAAATGCAGGTAGAAACATTTTAAGGAAGTTCATTCCAACTAAATTGAAACCATTCATCATAGAAAGGACTTCTGGGCCGGTAGGAATTTATTCTATCGAGTCTCGTCTCGCACAGCCTTACTCGAGAAAGTGCACTTCAACCAAATGAAAACTGGAGTTGTATTTATCAACTTTACCCTAGCCTACAATAAGGGGTGGACTACTGCCAAAGATTAGAATAATTTGAAGCAGATTGCCATATAATCTATTAAGAAGCATGATGATTTCAAGAAAATCTCAAACTGTTGTTAATGAAAAGACCAGTAACCTAAAGTTAACTATGAGAGTCACGGCCGTCCTTTCTTTCGCTTGACCAGTATACAGCGAACATAGCGGGGAGCTCATAACGTAAACTCGCACACACCTACGACGTGCTCATACCATGCCAGAGGAAAGAGCTGAGCTAATCAATTCACATTCATCGTGGACCAAGACATACCCGAGGTGACAAAACTCATGGGATACTTCGTAGCCGCGCGCGATTAGCCGAGCGGTCTAAGGTCATAGACTGTGCAGCTGGTCCCGGCGGAGGTTCGAGTCCTCCCTCGGGCATGGGTGTGTGTGTTTGTCCTGAGGATGATTTATGTTAAGTAGTGTGTAACCTTAGGGACTGATGACCTTAGCAGTTAAGTCCCGTAAGATTTCACACACATTTGAACATTTTTTGATACTTCGTAATACCGTGTCGGACCTCCTTTTTCCCGGCGTAGTGCAGTGCAGTGCGTAGTGCGTAGTGCGGCAACTCCACGTGGCATGGACTCAACAAGTCATTGGAAGTCCCCTGCAAAAATATTGAGCCCTGTTGCCTCTGCAGCCGTCTATAATTGCGAAAATGTTGCTGGTTCGAATGGTTCAAATGGCTCTGAGCACTATGGGACTTAACATCTGAGGTCGTCAGTCCCCTAGAACTTAGAACTACTTAAACCTAACTAACCTAAGGATATCACACACATCCATGCCAGAGGCTGGATTCGAACCTACGACTGTAGCAGTCGCGCGATTCCGGACTGAAGCGCCTAGAACCGCTCAGCCACAGTGGCCGGCAAATGTTGCTGGTGCAGGATTTTGTACACGAACTGACTCTCGGATATATTACATACATGTTCGACGGGATTCATGTCGGGCCATCTGGATGGCCAGATCATTTGCTCGGATTGCCTGCATTGTTCTTCAAACCAGTCGCGAACAATTGTGTCCCGGTGACATGGTGCATTGTCATTCATAAAAATTCCATCGTGGTTTTGGAACATGAAGTCCACGAACGGCTGATAATAGTCTCCGAACATAATCAGGATCCAGTTCATTCCATGTAAACACCGTCCACACTACTATAGAGCCACTACCAGCTTACAGTGTCTTGTTGACAACTTAGGTCTATGGCTTCGTTCGTTCTGCACCATAGTCGAACAGTACCATCAGCTCTTATCAACTGAAATCATGATACATTTGACCAGGCCACGGTCTTCCAGTCGTCTCAAGCGCAACCGATATGGTGATGAGCCCAGGAGAGGCGCTACAGACGATGTCTTACTGTTAGCATAGATACTCGCGTCAGTCGTCTATTACCATAGCCCATTAACCACAAATTACACTGCAATGTCCTAACGGATAATTTCGCCGTACGTCCCACATTGATTTCTGCGGCTATTTCACGCAGTGTCGCTTGTTTGCTGAGCACTGACAACTCTACGCAAACGCCGCTGCTCTCGGTCGTTAAGTGAAGGGTGTCGACCATTGGACTGTTCGTGGTGAGAGTTAATGTCTGAAATTGGTATTCTCAGCTCACTCTTGACGCTGTGGATCTGAGAATATCGAGTTCTCTAACGATTTCCGAAATGGAATGTCCCATGAGTCTATATTCAACTTCCATACCGCGTTCAAAGTCTGGTAATTCCCGTCGTGCGGCCATAATCACGTCGGAAACCTTTTCACACGAATCACCTGACTACAAAAAAAAAAAAAAAAGAAAAAAGGCAGCTCCGCTCATGCACTGCCTTCTTTTTATACCTCCTGTACGCGATACTACCGCCATCTGTATCTGTCTGTGCACGTCGCTATCCTATGACTTTGGTCACCTCAGTGTAGTATATAAATATTACATCAAATGAAACTTGGTTCGAATGGCTCTGAGCACTATGGGACTTAACATCTACGGTCATCAGTCCCCTAGAACTCAGAACTACTTAAACCTAACTAACCTAAGGACATCACACAACACCCAGTCATCACGAGGCAAACGAAACTTGGAGCCTGAGCTAAATAAGGAAGTCAGTTCTGTGATGCACGTAAATAACATGGAGGAAAATAGAAAAAAACATTGGTTTATCAATGCGTAATTCATAAAGCATGAGAAGAGGCCGTAATATCGCGAAGTTGTATGGAACGATGGTGAGAGTTAAGCTGGAAGGGATGAAGCAGAAATTGAATTCTGACTAAACTAACTTGATTTATTGGGTTGTGGAACAGACATATTAATGTCTCCTCATTTGATACTAGCGAATGGCTCCTGAAGATACGAGAGAATTAGAAACAACAAACGAGTGTAAAAACATGAAGGGAGACCCGACTTTTCCTGTACACACAGTAGCCCACTCAGATCCCGGCTATGGCAGACAGATGAGACGTGGGAGGAACACGACTCTAGAAAGGCGTGAAAGATGATTGGGGCACATTCAGTTTTCAGAGAACCACCTTAAATAGTAGGACTGACAGCTTCAGCCACACAAGGAAATTATGACGGCTGTTGTACCGAGCGAGCACTATATAGACCGACCATGCAGAACGAAGGCAGTGCGGGACCTATAAGATGACGCCTTATGTAACTATAGCCAGGCGAAATCCATGGAACTCCTGCTGGGAACTGGAAACTAACAGAGTTGCACAGTATTGTAACTGCAGCGCTGTGCTATATGGAGAAACAATCGTTCGTCGGTCTTTGGTGCTTTAACCCCAGCCGTGTTTGTAGAATAGGCCAGTTCGATAATTATCTGAAGAAAAATTGTGCAGTAGAGTAGTGTGTTCTGAATTCTTTTCTTAAGTGATACTGCGGGGAATCAAGAAAATTTGTTATTATTATTACTGTTATTATTACCACGTCCCGTCAATAACCAACGAAGACTTCATTTAACGTATATCAGTACTGAATAAAATATCTGGGAGTTTCATTGGCTTTTCACAGATCGTTCCGGTTTAGGACACGCAATTTTTCCTGTTTAGTCGTTAAAACTTCGACTTGGTGGTCTGTAAGCACCCGTCTGATGGACCCAAAATGACGGAAGAGGCATTTTATGAACGTCCGCTACAGTGAAAATTACTGACTGCTTAACTTTCTTATGGAATTTCTAAAGGAGTCCGTGAAACACGACCAGTTGATACTTTAATTAACGATATGGTTCAAATGTCTCTGAGCACGACTTAACGTCTGAGGTCATCAGTCCCCTAGAACTTAGACCTACTTAAACCTAACTGACCTAAGGACATCACACACATCCATGGCCGAGGCAGGATTCGAAGCTACGACCGTAGCGGTCGCGTTGTTCCAGACTTATGCGCCTAGAACCGCTCGGCCACATCGGCCGGCAAATAAAGATGTTGATCGTGATACCAAATGAGGACGTATTTCACCAACAAGCATCGGCTCTAAGGTCTACAAAGCCCAGGAGAGTGGTATGCTGACACCAGTCCTTCCATAACGCATCCCCATGACGCACACGACAGAGGATGACACCGCGGTCGGTCGGTCGTGATTGACCCGTAAGGACCAGAACACGGAGTTAGAGGTAGAGAGAGAGAGAGAGAGGGAGAGAAAGAGACATAGAGAGTGAGAGTGACACCTGTGATGACTAATACTAAGAGCCGATATTTTGTGGTAATATTTTATTACGTGTCTTCTGTGAACCCACGTTACTCCAACGCACCTGTGTTGTCGATCTGCCTCTTTACTGATAAACCACCATACATACTCTCTACATCTCTCTTGAATGTTGAAATACTTGAGAGAGCTTCGAAAGGACGTCATGTATGTCGAGGTACCTCCATTTTCATGTCGATATTTTTGGCACAACTTGACCAGAAGAAGGGATCGGTTGGTAGGACATGTTCTGAGGCATCAAGGGATCACCAATTTAGTATTGGAGGGCAGCGTGGAGGGTAAAAATCGTAGAGGGATACCAAGAGATGAATACACTAAGCAGATTCAGAAGGATGTAGGTTGCAGTGGGTACTGGGAGATGAAAAAGCTTGCACAGGATAGAGTAGCATGGAGAGCTCCATCAAACCAGTCTCAGGACTGAAGACCACAACAACAACATTCTTCTTCTGTCACTGAAGAGAATGTTGTTACAGTAGCGGAAATACCAGCAGAAGACTGAGAAGTTTCTGTACAACACAAATTCTTGGGTCCACTTGCACTACCAATTCACATCATTCGGGAAGTCCATATTAAAGTTATTTGTGGCTATTAACACGTTCGCCGCCATCGGCGCACCAGCGCGCCCGGCCGATACTGGTGCACGTGCCGTGGACGCGAGAGACGAAATTGGCCAGTGGGGAGGACGGATGGAAATCCAGTGAAGAGTCTGACGGAGCCGAGTTTGCTTTAGATGAGACTGCAGAAATGGCTGTGAATCCAAGCGACAGGGAAAGGGCAGAAGGAGTGGTAACAAGTGCTAACGTAGCTGATACAAGTGTTGCATGGCAAAGCGAGCCAGTTGGCATGGTAAACTGCCCGTTTATAAAAAAATGAGGGACTGCTAATTCAACCAACGGGTAACACTCCCTTCGATTATTTTCATCTTTTGCTGACGTACGAATTTCTATTGAAAGTTGTAGAAGGAGCAAATCGAAACGCAATTGAATTATTCCTTCCTGTGGGAACCAAAGAACTATCACGAAGAAATTGTTGGAAATAATTGATGGTTAGCGAATTGTCTGTGTTCTTGGGAGTTTTCCTTCAGATGGTAAATGTAAAGATGAGGAAGTTGCAGAACTATTGGAAAAAGGACCCTTTTTTCGCGTGAAAGGTATTGCCGATAGTATTTCACGAAATCGTTTTCTTCTAATACTTATTTATCTGAATGTAATCGTAAAGTTCTTGATTGTATCTTCTCTGAGATTTGGCATACATTGTATTTCAGAAGTTTCTTCAAGGTCTTGTGTTTGTTTTTGAATGCTGTTTCTGCTATATTTTTGTTCAATAAATATGTCGTTTGTCAGTAGGACTTTTCGTTTTATTTTTGAATATAAAATAAAAATGTGGTACTCTAAACTGTCACAATTTTCAGAAAAATAAACGAGACGCACTAGCGCGTCCATGGCCACCCGCTACAGAATATGCCCTGATATGCCACTGAAACCTTACTGCGCCTCAAAAAAAAAAAATATTGACGAGAGTTAAGTTTTCTTTTACTTATAAAATAAATACATTTTATATTACTTTTAGCAATACAGTTTGAGATTCTATTTAAAAAATAATTGGTTACGTGGCAACGCAAGGCCAATTGCAGTGGCAGCGAACGTGTTAAGCTCCTTGGTGGAGAATCTGTGAAGCACTGAATCTCTTGATACAATGATATGCTTCAGAAAGCCAAAAATGAAGGAGCTAGTAACATGAATAATATTTTAACTTACGGCGAATGTGGGTTTTTACTATTAATCCAGCCAAGTTGTAAAATAAAAAGTGAATATTTAGAGATGAGTGTGCGCCTGTTCAAGACAACGCCCGCCCCCACACTACCAACCGGACGAGGGCTGCGCTTTAGCAATTTGGTTGGGAAATACCGCAACACCCTCCGTACAGTCCGGATCTTCCGCCGTGTGATTTTCACATTTTTGGCGACCTGTAGAGAGACAAGCGTGGGCCCCGGTTTCAATTCGACGAGGAAGTGCAAGAGTGAGTGCTTTTGTGGGTCCGTCAGCGGTCCACTGCATTCTACGAAACAGGAATTGATCGTCTCGTTTCGTAGTGGGACACATGTCTTAACTCAAGTGGTGATTGTTTTGAATGGAGCCATTCCGTGGCCTCCTTGTGGCAGGTGTTAAGTTTTCATTTAACTGCCCTCATAGCAGCGATATCCGCCCCGATAGCTGAGTGACGGATTGCCCTCCTACGGGCCCGGGTTCGAATCCCGGCTGGATCGGGGATTTTCCCCGCTCAGGGACTGGGTGTTGTGCTGCCTTCATCATCATTTCATCCCCATCCGGAGCGCAGGTCGCCCAATGTGGCGTCGAATGTAATAACACCTGCACCAAGACGGCCGGACCTGCCCCGCAAGGGGCGTCCCGGCCAATGACGCCAAACGCTCATTTCCATTTTCCATAGCAGCGATCCAACGTACCAGCAGTTAACAAGCTGTCAGCAGCAGTTTTGCGATATGTCTCACTGCGCTGTGTGCATTGCTACCTCCAGATGTGTGGACATTTCGAATAACACCATTTGCCTTTCGCTTATTTCCCTCAAGTTGCCATTAGGGTTTAAATCTTACTTGACGCCGCGCGGGGCAGCCGCGCGGTCTGGGGCTTCTTGTCACGGTCCGGGCGGCTCCCCCGTCGGAGATTCGAGCCCTCCCTCGGGCATGGATGTGTGTGTGTGTGTTTGTCAAAAAAAAAAAAAAGGTTCGAATGGCTCTGAGCACTATGGGACTCAACTTCTTAGATCATCAATCCCCTAGAACTTAGAACTACTTAGACCTAACGAACCTAAGGACAACACACACATCCATGCCCGAGGCAGGATTCGAACCTGCGACCGTAGCGGTCGCGCGGTTCCAAACTGTAGCGCCTAGAACCGCTCGGCCACTCCGGCCGGTGTGTGTTTGTCTTTAGCGCAAGTTAGTTTAAGTTAAATTAAGTAGTGCGTAAGCTTAGGGACCGATGACCTCAGCAGTTTGGCCCCGTAAGACCTTACCACAAATTTCCAATTTTCTTATGTGACGCTTTTTTCATCAAATGAATCCATTAAGTAACGTGTATGACTATGCTTTTCTTTTGACGGATGTCATCGTCGTATGAAAAACATTTAAACATACACACAATACACGGGACTATATTCATACCGCAAATCTGTCGTGTGTAAGTCAACGTATTTCAGGTTGAAGTTGTTACCATCTAAAGATAGCCCATACACTAGTGTGCATTGTGGAAACATTACATGATGGCTTTACTGGCTAATACGTACTCTCGCTAAGCACATGCAAGCCCATCCACGTAATCAATAAAAAATGTCAATCCACACTCCAATATTCCGACCAAAATTAGTATATGCCTGGTGTCCAGAAAATCACTGTACTCTAACATACACTCCTGGAAATGGAAAAAAGAACACATTGACACCGGTGTGTCAGACCCACCATACTTGCTCCGGACACTGCGAGAGGGCTGTACAAGCAATGACCACACGCACGGCACAGCGGACACACCAGGAACCGCGGTGTTGGCCGTCGAATGGCGCTAGCTGCGCAGCATTTGTGCACCGCCGCCGTCAGTGTCAGCCAGTTTGCCGTGGCATACGGAGCTCCATCGCAGTCTTTAACACTGGTAGCATGCCGTGACAGCGTGGACGTGAACCGTGTGTGCAGTTGACGGACTTTGAGCGAGGGCGTATAGTGGGCATGCGGGAGGCCGGGTGGACGTACCGCCGAATTGCTCAACACGTGGGGCGTGAGGTCTCCACAGTACATCGATGTTGTCGCCAGTGGTCGGCGGAAGGTGCACGTGCCTGTCGACCTGGGACCGGACCGCAGCGACGCACGGATGCACGCCAAGACCGTAGGATCCTACGCAGTGCCGTAGGGGACCGCACCGCCACTTCCCAGCAAATTAGGGACACTGTTGCTCCTGGGGTATCGGCGAGGACCATTCGCAACCGTCTCCATGAAGCTGGGCTACGGTCCCGCACACCGTTAGGCCGTCTTCCGCTCACGCCCCAACATCGTGCAGCCCGCCTCCAGTGGTGTCGTGACAGGCGTGAATGGAGGGACGAATGGAGGCGTGTCGTCTTCAGCGATGAGAGTCGCTTCTGCCTTGGTGCCAATGATGGTCGTATGCGTGTTTGGCGCCGTGCAGGTGAGCGCCACAATCAGGACTGCATACGACCGAGGCACACAGGGCCAACACCCGGCATCATGGTGTGGGGAGCGATCTCCTACACTGGCCATACACCACTGGTGATCGTCGAGGGGACACTGAATAGTGCACGGTACATCCAAACTGTCATCGAACCCATCGTTCTACCATTCCTAGACCGGCAAGGGAACTTGCTGTTCCAACAGGACACTGCACGTCCGCATGTATCCCGTGCCACCCAACGTGCTCTAGAAGGTGTAAGTCAACTACCCTGGCCAGCAAGATCTCCGGATCTGTCCCCCATTGAGCATGTTTGGGACTGGATGAAGCGTCGTCTCACGTGGTCTGCACGTCCAGCACGAATGCTGGTCCAACTGAGGCGCCAGGTGGAAATGGCATGGCAAGCCGTTCCACAGGACTACATCCAGCATCTCTACGATCGTCTCCATGGGAGAATAGCAGCCTGCATTGCTGCGAAAGGTGGATATACACTGTACTAGTGCCGTCATTGTGCATGCTCTGTTGCCTGTGTCTATGTGCCTGTGGTTCTGTCAGTGTGATCATGTGATGTATCTGACCCCAGGAATGTGTCAATAAAGTTTCCCCTTCCTGGGACAATGAATTCACGGTGTTCTTATTTCAATTTCCAGGAGTGTATTTCGAACGGAAGCAAACAGAACTATTTCCGTGTCCAAGGTAAATGAATAACAAATTGCAAGCTATAAATGTTGCTGGTCAGGAACATGTTGAAACAGATGGCCAGCAGTTCCTCGACAGCAACCGCCGAACTGGTGTTCAACTCGAACTTGGAATCTTTAGATTTCCTTACCAGCTGTGCCTACACTACATATATTTTCTCTGATTACACCCTTCTTGGAGTTGAGGAAAAACTTTCTAGCCGTTCACGGTCTGCGCATTATCAAATACTCGTCAGTCCTGTTGTTTGCCGGTCAGGGTTCAACTCTTACTACCTAGTAAATGATTATTTCTGATGCTATGCTCTACAAGAATGCCAACGAATTTGTCTTGTATAAACATCCGATTAAGCTTACAGGTTTTTGAAGTGGTTGTTATTTAGTGGTCACACAGCCTACGTCGCCCATCAAGCTGAAAACTTAACCTAAGAGTTCAACTTTGAGCATAGCAATGTACGACCAGACTTAGATGACACGAGAATGGTTAGAAGTTGACACCCTAACGGAAAGTGTTACATGTAAGTACAAAATCTAACAAAATATAATCATTACTAGAAAATAAAAGCCATTTCAAGCAGTATGATTAAGACACAGGCCAATACTCACCTCGTACAGCTATAATAGGATTCCTGTGCTCCTTCCATACATCCGGATATGTAAAAATTTTGCAAGACCACATATTGTACACAGTGTAAGACTATTATAAGAATTGTAAAAATTCACGCTATGTGGTACGTTGCCTCAGTACTTAAGTGCAGACTATATAGCCAAAAGTTTGAAGTTCGATCCACGATCAGTCCTAGTATTTTAGCTGTCACTTATCACTTTTGCCACCTCTTCCAACATTTCTTAACATAAAAGATGCTGAGTTTTGTAGTGGTTCGGAGTCTACGTCAAACTGTAGTCCCTTTATAACTGGCTGGACCAGTCATTTCAAAGGTCAGAGAAAAGCAAGAGCTTACCAACTTCATTTGGAGTTGGTGAGCTTGGTGTTAAAACCGACCTTCAGCTTGATGACAGCCCTACCTTTTCCTGCATGTGAAGCACTGGCTGAGAACGCCGAACCTCATTGTAGCTGTCACTCTCGACATGGGGTTGGAGATCATTCTGAGATCAAAGGTATCATTCCATCATTCGTCTTCAGGCAAACCAATGGCAACATAAATCCAGCCGCGCGGGATCAGCCGAGCGGTCTCAAGGGGCCGCAGTCATGGACTGTGCGACTGGTCCCGGCGGAGGTTCGAGTCCTCCCTCGGGCATGGGTGTGTGTGTTTGTCCTTAGGATAATTTAGGTTAAGTAGTGTGTAAGCTTAGGGGCTGATGGCCTTAGCAGTTAAGTCCCATAAGATTTCACACACACACACACACACACACACACACACACACACACACACAAATCCAGATGACTCAACGGTGAATTTAACCCATCCTCTCCAAGCAGTGGATCCAGACTGCAAATCACCCCAGGGGGCTCACGGCACTTTCGTGAGTTCGTGCGTGGCGTACACGGGGCCCCGAGCTATTGCGTCCCTTTCTTCCTTCCAGTGTTGCATTCAATTCCCTTCCATTTACACATCCCTCCCCGTCCTCGCTCCTTCCCCTGTGCCCCTCCTACCTCTGTCCCACTTTTCTTCCTTATGTCAGCTACCCTATTCTCCTCTCGGTGTCCTCGTTTAAGTTGGCCCAGCTACCCTAATGGTTTCTGCTATCCCTTACGGTCTTGTTCCTCTTGAAATTTTTCACCTTTCTTTTCCAGTTTTATTGGTCCTCCTTTGGGGCTTCTCATCCCCTTCACAATTTTGTCTCCATAGTGTGAGCCAACTCGAGAAGAACACTTTACTTAGCGTCTTCGGCGTGTGGCCTTACTGCCTCTTCCATCTTTTCCTCGATGAGAACGTCCTTTTAACGTTATAAGAGCAGCATGGTAGCCAGTCCATGTGGTGAGTTCGTTACATACCCTTTTGGTTAAGGCCTCTGACAACACAGGGATCACGCTTCAGGTATCTGAACTGCTATCTCCCCGTGTATGCCTAGCAGTGATTGCTTGTCATTATGGAGCACCAGAACACTTGGCAACGACCGCCGTGCTGAATGGCGCATGCAGTGGCTAGGTGACGCCTACAGTGAGAGCCCCTGATTTGAATGGACGATTTATGCATGAAATGTGTTAAGCTCTAAAACACTGCCCGTTCTTCTACAGCCGTCTCTTCATTTCGGAATGGATCCTTTAATACTGCTTCTTAGGACCCTGCGACCTTCCATACCATGCCTGCCCCCTGAGAGGAGGGCTAGATTCACCAGCTTCGGCTGAAACCCTTTCCTTCCTAACTGGTCTGAACCAGGACTGACCGCGACACTTTTACGTCCACAAACCCGTTATTTTTCGTGGAAACGATCGAAGACAAGTTTGACGAAGTCGGCTCTGTGAGTAAGATGCGAGAGAGTTCTCTGTTGATAGAAACTTCTTCTGCCGCCCAATCTGCGGGTCTTTACGCCTGTGACCACCTTGTCGACGTTCCGGTTATTATTACTCCTCAGCAGTCTCGGAATACAAATCGATGTGTCACATTTCAGAGGAACCTCGCCTCTCAACTGCTAAGGAACTCACGGCCAATCTGGAACAGCGGGGCATTATTTTCTTCAGCATTTTAAGAAGGGCCATCAGGTCAATGCTAGCGCCATTATTCTGCCAAATAAGGGGATACTCTACCACAGAAAGACAAGGTTATGGTTTATCAGTGTGACGTGATGCCGTACATTCTGCCACCCATGAGTGTTTCCGGAATTTGCGTTTCACATACATGTCTTTCTGCTGTACAGCAGACCTTTTGTGTGATGAATGCAGATTCCCACTCTATGAAGGGAGCTCCTGTGTTCCGCTGCCCATGTACTTTAACTGTCACCGTCATCATTTTCCATGCACACTGTATTGCCCAGTTTATAAGAAGGAATAAAGATACAGTAGTATAAGTCCCTTGATCGTTTTATCCTATACTGAGGCTTGTCAGAAGTATGACCATCTTCACTATGACATCTAACTTGGCGTTTGTTTCGTCCTTTTCCCCTTCTCCCTGCTCCTTATCCCTGTTCTGGCCCCCTTCTTCTCTCCCCCTCCTGTGCAGCTCCAATCCCCTCCACATGTCCCATCTCCTACTTGTCAGAAAAGTGTTCCCCTCCTTTGGTTTCTGCCAGGGATGGGGGCCCCTCCTGGGACTCATCTGCCCAGGATCTACCAGACCTGAGACATGCTGCCACACGTCGGTCATGGGACCTACAGTCCATGCAGAGCGAGGTCGGCTGCACTTTCAGTTCCAAAACTCGCTAAAGTCTACTACCTATCTGGGCCCTGCCCTCCTTAATCTATGAAAGAGAAGAAGAAGAAGATGATGATGAAACATAAGCCTGAGGACAAGGCTCCTCTGCCCCTCTGGCGTTCCTGGAAGTCTCGACTTCCGCCTGCAAATAGAGTTTAACCTCTTATCTGTGGACGTCGCCCTGTCCTTGTTGGTGATGGATGGTGACATGTTGGCATGACCAACTTTGGCACATTCGCCTCTTATTTGGATCACCGTTCCATATTTATTCAATGGAATTGTAATGGATACTACTGCCACCTTTTGGAGTTGCAAAAAAATGGCTCTGAGCACTATGGGACTTAACTGCTGTGGTCATCAATCCCCTAGAACTTAGAACTACTTAAACCTAACTAACCAAAGGACATCACACACATCCATGCCAGAGGCAGGATTCGAACCTGCGACCGTAGCGGTCACGCGGTTCCAGACTGTAGCGCCTAGAACCGCACGGCCACACCGGCTGGCTTGGAGTTGCAATCCCTTATTTTGTTTTATTCCACAGCTTGTGTCATTCTACAGGATTCACATTTTACTGGTGCTCACTCACTAACCCTTTGTGGGTTCCATGCTTTCCCTCAGAACCAGGTCAGCCCTTGAGGGCTTATGTTTGCATTTGCGCTTTGGCCCATATGGATGTTGTTAGTACATGGATCTCACTTCATACCACATTGTAACATTGGAAAGGGTTGCTGTCTGGGTCCATTTGCGCTCTGCAGGCACACTTCTCAATCTCTGTCTCCCTCCTTACAGGCCAACTATACCCACTGCCCAACTGCATCCCTTCAGCAACTCCACCTGCCCTTCATCATCCTTTGTGATTTTAATGCTCATCGCCTTTTTTGGGGCAGTGCTTGCTCATCTAGTTGGGGGTCTCCTCATAGATCAATTTCTTGCAAACCACAACCTATGCCTTCTCAATGATGGTTCCCCAATGTATTTCAATGTTGATTATGACACTTTCTCTGCCACTGACCTTGCTCTCACATCCCCTCTCCTCCTCCCTTCGTGATACTGGTCACCACACAATTGCCTCTACAATGACGACCACTTCCCATTGATTCTCTGGTTCTCTTCCTGCTTCCTGATAGCCAGGTTACCATGCAGGACTTTTCAGTCATGCTTATTGGCCTCTATACATCTCCCAGTTCGTGCTTGCCCCCCGTTTGTCAGTTTCTACTGATGAAGCTTATGGCTCAACTGCCTCTTCCACACTGCTCCTCTTGGACACAATCAACCATCATGGTAACTGTTAGGCCACTGATTTACATTCTTCTCTTTTCGGTTTGATGGTCCCACCTCCTGATTTCCTGTCCTATCGCTATCTGTTCTTTCCCTGCTCACTCTTCCTGTCCTATTCTTTTCATGGCTTTGGGATGTTGCAGCCCACTGTCCACCCTCGTGAGGGTTTACTGGTTTAGCTTTGCCTCCTTTCTCTCCATCGAGATTTCCATCTTCCCCTTTTGCCTCATTCCCCCTGTTGTCCCCCAAGAGTCAGCCTCCTTGGTTAGCTCTTCAGCCATGGATTCAGATGAATTTCTCTAGAGGTCTGAAAGCCTCCATCGCTCGAAGGTGTTCCATTGTTTGTTCCTCCCCCTTATATGAGAGTTTCTGGGTGCTGTTGTTTTTGTACCAATGGCTCTAAGTTCGCTAATCGTGTGGGATATGCCTTCATGTCTCCCATTGGTACGAAATACCATCTCTTGCTTTCCACGTGTGGGCTGTTTTCTGTGGAACTGATGGTCATTTACTGGGTCCTCTGCTTTATTAATCTGTCCTCCCTCACCTGAGCTTTGTTATGCACGGACTTGATGAATGGCCTTCAGGCTATCGCCCATTGGTGTCTGCCACCCACCGTTTTCTTGCCGAGTTTGACAGTGCTGCTTCGTCAGCTGATTTCCTTTGAGTGTCCTGGACAATGAGCCTGTCAGTCATCTGGCTAGAGAGGGCAGCTACCTACCACTGTTATCCGTCACACCTCGGGGATGGATTTGCGGTTTTACATCAAATTCCTTTTAGCTCAGTCATGGGCCAACTCTTGGGAGGAGGGGGGGGGGGGAGGATGGGGCGGGGATGGGAGTGGCATATTCTGTCTAATAAACTTCATACGATGAAGGAGACACCTGCCAATGGCATTCTTTCTTCAGCCTCTGCCTGCAGGCATCTACGATCCCCTGCCACCTTCGTATAGGACAAACCAGGTTCACTCATGATATTTAACTCTGTAACGAACCTACCCCCTCCCTTTTCAGTTGCTTGACACCTCTCAAAGTGATCCATATTTTTCTGGACTGCCCCCGCCTTTTGGCCTTCACATTAAATAGGTCCTCCCACACTGCTTTCACAGGTGTTAGTGGATGACACCTACATGGTTATATCCATCCTCTGATTTCTTCGTTAAAGTGGTTTATCCTCCAAGATTTACATTCCAGAATTTCCTTCTGAAATTGGAGTCCATTGGTTACAGTTGGTTTGGGGGGGCCTTTGGCTGCGCCTCCACGATTGTCAGGTTGCCCCACCCACCCATCTCCCCGGTTGTCCCTACATCTTGTCTGGACGTTTATGTTGTTTCGTTCCTCTTTTCCTTGTGTCCTCCTCTTCTGGTGTTGTCCCCATTATGTTGCGATCATGGTATGATGTGGGGATCTGGACGGATATGTAGTGGTGCCAGCGTCTCATCGTGCACAATGCCTCTGTCGAGCCACTTGCTCCCACCCCCCTCCGCCTTCCACCGCCCTCTAGTTTTTTACTCTTCCTGCCACCCCAACGTTTCTTCTACCTGTTTTTAATCCTTCTTCCTTTCCCATCGACTGGCCTGTGCTGCTGATATTGTTCCTCCCTTGGTTTCTTCCACCTTAGAGCATGGGACTGATGACCTCACTGTTTGGTACCTTCCCCGATTCCCCACCCCCCATAATTAACCAATCACCCGACCAACCATCCAGGTTGCAGCTCGTTGTGCCTCCTCAGTATCGAAATGCACTCTAATTCGTTATCCAGTCACTAGATTTGGATGTTAAATTTCACATTCTTCTTGATATCATTCGCAGGAATATACCATATGGGGTCTCACCTCCTCCATTTGTTTCCTGTCCATACTAATGCGAGCACACTACTACCTATCGACAGAACTTGTTAAAGTAGTCTATAGTTCATACTTACATGCTAGTTAAATCTACTAAACTCTGGAAGAAACAAATAAATGTTTCAAAGCAAGCTATGGCATGCAAACTGTTGAAATTATTAATATGAAATAGATAATAAGCAGACGCTTGAGATTAAAATCCTTTCAACCATGCCCAAGAACAGACACACAGTGGTTCCCGCTATTCACTGTTCGACGTTATTTGTATGTATGCAGCTCTACTTAATTAGGTTTTTGCTTACGATGGTATCTAACATAATTTCTGATTCATAATGTTTTTAAAATTCTGCAGTCTTCGTAGCTATTCAGTTCTCGCGACAACTGTAGTGCTATGACTGTACGGTGTCTCACACTGTGATGTAACAGTTACTACATCGTTATAATGCTCGTAAAAACCTATTTGTGCCCAATATAAGAAATGAACAGCTTGCAGTAACCATCAAGGGCAATTTAATTCCAAACAGAGAGTGGAAGATTAATATTATTTTCTTCTATCTCCTGCCATTATGAACGTAAGTTCTGCACAGAGCTTTAATTACACGCAAGTACTTCTTCAGTGAGCAATGTAATTTAATCTGATAGATTGTCGACTCTTTTCACAAGAAATTAGAGCACAATTCAGAAACTACACAGTTACGTACACCCACATAAAACAAAAGTGCAGCGTTTTTTACTTCTTTTAGTTAGTATACTGTATATACTTGGTTGGTTAGTTATTAATACGGCATATCTACCACTCCAAACTGTGAATACAGCTTAAATTCCCACCACAAAATCCAACTGTTATGAGTTACGGATTACCATATTAAACTTTACTTTACGGGAATGGTACTTTTGTCAGCAGCAGACAACGAACATTCAAACGTCTAGAATCGCACATAGAACTGATTCGAGTACGAATCGGTTCTACGACCCTTTAATACTCTATCCATATTTCTGTTCCATTAATTTTGATCTATCAGGGACACTTCCAGAGATTCAGTAAGTCATTATTGATAAATATCGTGTTATTAGCCGTAATAAAACGTCAGGAAAGCCATAGACACCAAAGATAACCAGTTATATACCCACTTAGAGTGAATGCCAGGATAAAATGTTCATCAAGACCCCAAATGTTCCTTCTGCCGACCTTGCAGGCGACGAGACGTTTAACAAAGAAAACTTAATTATCTGACTAAACGTGACCTCAAATGGATGTTATTCTCCGCGATACACACTCATCCTTACACACGCATCGTGATTTCTGCAGACGTTAGTACTTTTCGTCGTGAAATGAAATTCTTAGTTCTTAGAAGATGGAGCTACTCACCCGATGCCTCTGCATTCTGCAGTATTGCTTAACGGAGCGCATTAATTCTGCCAGCTTAATTTGCTGATAGACCATTAGTTCATTCACTCATTCTGTTGGGTAGATTTTAGCGAAGTTTATAAGGCTCCGCTTACCTTGCACAGCATTATATTTTCTCAACTTTACATTTTATTTCGATGCTGCAGCTAGCAGTACTAATTCACTCCCTAAAACTTGTGTCACTCGGAGCTATTTTTGTTGCTACTATTACTCGCGGCGAGTTGTCGTCACTCATGTAGCCGCTGCTGCCTTGTAAACACTGGGCTGTTGGTTTGCATGCGTAGGTGGTAGTTAGGACTGCCGTACAAACGTCATTCCTCCTTCATAATGTCGAACAAACCATTTCGTATAGTTTTTGTCGCTACTATTACTCACGGCGAGTTGTTGTCACTTCATGTAGCCACTACTACCTAGTAACACTGAGCTGTTGGTTTGCATGCGTGGGTAGTAGTTAGTGGACTGCCGTACAAACCTCATTCCTCCTTTATAATGTCGAACAAATCATTTCGTATAGTTTTGAAACGGTGATTCGTTGGGGTTGTGCTGGTTTGGGTAAACATCTCTAAAGAAATTTTTTCGAAGAGAAAGGAAATGGCTCCGTGACGGGATTATTCAAAAAGAAGAAGCTGATGTTTCAGCTTGGAGGACCCACTGGAATACGGAAGTATTCTACGGTTAATTGAAGAAACGTTTGATGAATTTCTTGAATTGGTTACTCCCCTACTTACGAAAAGCAATAAAGTGCAATACCCTGGTGACAGCCTTAAATCTCTGCAGTATTTATTCACAGTTCCTGCACAACACAATATATGAGTTTCTGCCATATGTTTATAAAGCCATTTACAACGGCTTGGCGCCGTTTATCAAGGTAAGTTTTTTTTTATTATTATTATGAATTTGGCCAGCTATGGACCGCATACAACCTAAGACTTATGGTGTTTCTTTTTCTTCCGTTCTTCCCAGTACTTCATCATTTGCTCGCCAACTGCTCGTCTCTGCTCATCTGTCCACACTCTCTTGGGTCGAGGTTTTGGCGCATCTTCTTCATAGTTTGCGTTTTCTATAAGTAGCCTAAAGTTATTCCTGTCACGTATTATTTCTTCTGTAACACCTATTTAAGGTAAGGTTTATTTGTTTACTTCGTTTATTCTAGGTATATTACGCGAGGGGAAATGAAGTCATCCATTTGAATACAAAACTTTATTGCTGTAATTAAAACTTTTATAAGGTTTACAGTTGAGTTTTCTGATCGACATTAAAAAACGAACAGGCATAATTACAATGAAATTGTACCATAAAGATATGAAATCGCTTTGTAACAATATTGTAAAATGTACAAATCGTCTGTTGGATGCGGCTGATAGTCGTTTGATTGGGTTGTGTGTTCACCAACATCGAGCACAATAATCTCATCAGTCTTTCCCTGGTTAACTTCGTATTGACCAGATGGGTCGGGCTGCCATGTAGGGGCAGGTGTTGAGCAACCAAAGGTGAAATTATGTGTACACTTTCGTGCAGAGAAAGCTAGGTGCTCAGTCTTGAGAAATGGAATCTTCAGATTTGGTCCTGAAGTACAATAAAGCTTCTCGTCGGAAGTTTTCTAAGTTGAGATGCAGACTGCATTTTAGAATGGTCGTATTTATCTTAAGTAGTATCGTGTGACGTCATTGCTGCGATTTCGTGAAATTTTGCAATATATTTATTCAAAGTTGCCAGGTAACCAGATCGTCCTTTCAACTTTTTTTTCGGTAGCTTTGGTGGTGCCGCTAACCGCTCGCTGTTGGCTGTTGAAGAAAAAACTGATGAGACGCTTAAATCATGTTTTTTTCTTGAGTGGCAGGTAGGGGTCTCTCATTGAGAGGAACTTCATCGCTGTTGGCACAGTCATCTGTCATCACAGACACATCGACCAGCGAATAAGTAACTACATGGTAGTACACAAGCACGTTTACAATTATCAGTCGGAATGTTAGTAAGCAGTCGGGAAGGAAGCAGAATCGAAGCATGCTATACCAAGTGGATAGTTAAACTGCCTGAATCAGATAAAAACATAACCATAAATAATTAATTGTTAACTGGAATATTAGATTATGGTTGTAACCGTTGTGTTTAAGTATTTGAGGTTAACAAACTGCGTGGTTGATTGATTGATTTTTATTTCGTCCTACAAAACTCAATTTTGTACTAGGATTGTACTCTGTTGAAGGGCATGTCAATGAATACAACTGAATACAATAAAATATGGGCAAAAGAGAAGAAAAACATACAATACTAAACAATATAAATACAAGATAAACAATATTACGTTCAAGGTTTCAACAAAAACAATAGTATTGCAGACAATATACATACAAAATAGATATACAATATTACAGTTAGGTTTTCAAAGAAAACAACGGTACTGGAGACAGTATACATACATGATATAAAATATTATATACACTGGCATACAAATTACATCATTCATAATATAATACATATACCACAAATCTAATAGCTCCAGACATTGATTTAAATTATATACAATATGGTTTATGAGGAATTGTTTCAGTTTGTTTTTGAATACATGAGGGTTGTCAGTGTAATTTTTATATAAAGTGGGATCTTATTGTAAATTCTCATTCCACCTTGGATAATCCCTTTTTCAACTATGTGAGAGTAGCTGAGTCTTTGTCAAGGCTTTGTTTCCGCCATGTGATATGAATGTGAATATTACAGTTAGTTCGGAAAAGTTTTTCGTTGTTGATTAGAAATATCATCAGCGAGTAGCTGTACTGACTTGTGAGTGTTAGTGTAAATAGATCTAGTATGAATTTTTATTTGTTTCAGTTTTCTTGACAAAGGCAAGCCGTCCAAAACTCTTTTGAAACGAACCGGAACGTTCCTAATTGCTATGGTGCTTCAGATTTCAGATGGGAAGCATATTTCCATAATGCGTCCCAGGAACAGCACTTCAATATTTTGCAATTACAAATACTTTTACGGCGTTGTGGTCTTTGCAGTAGTCGGTGCAGGGTAGTGCGTCAGATACTCGTACATAGACGTCGGAAGCTATGAAAGAACTTCCGACAGTACTCTATTCCGAATGTCTCAGTTGAATATTGCACCTGAGAAGAATTTGCTCAGTTAGCATGAAGGTGCACTGTGTTTTGATGATGACGCTTTTCCTCTTCGAACAAACTTATTGGGACAGTCAGTTTTCATTGAAAGAAGAAATTTTTAACTATCGCTTGTCAAGAGCGCGACGAGTCAGTGAAGATGGCTTCGATATACTGGATTCACGATTTTGTATCTTTTGACGGCCAATTGCTCTGAAAGCTGAGAAAAGATGTGCCCCGCACAACTTGCTGCGCATGACAGCTGCGAGAAACTATTTCCCAAACAGACTTGTTGATGAAGAAGATCTGAATACAGGCGAAATTAACCCAGGACATAAGATGCAGGAGGTGATAAATTCTCTTTCATCAGCTACTCTGATTGTCGTGGGATGTTTATGCAAACGCTATTCCAATTATGAAGAATCAGTGAGGCATTGTTAAGCTAGAACCTTCACAACTGTTTTATCTGTGCCCTGGCAACTGAAGTCAGAATAAAATTGTTAACATCATTGTTAATTTATATTTAAGAAATACTATCACTTTCTTGTCAGGAAAGGTATATGAATAAAACAATGTCAGTATTGAGATGAATAAGTTCCGCACTTTGGCTTGACCGATTCCAGAGGGACGTGAGGCGTACAGAGCAGAAACATCATGACTGCAGTGGGGTGAGGTGACGCGTGAGGGGAAATGTTCTCGTGTTTCCCTCCCAGAGATTGTCAGCTTACAGGTGTGTGCACCTCGTACTGATGAGTAGTTACACTAAACATTACACACCCAAACAACATGTATTGGTCAATGCGCACTGGACCGATGGTGACACTTCTTTATTGCAAGCAATTTGTAATTAAAATAATGTTGATGAAATACCACTCAATTAATAGTGCTACAACTGTTACCGTTGTTGGCAATAATAGGGCACAGAAAGCAGTCGGCTCGAAGTGTTCGCCCTGTTTCCGGCATGTGAAGATCATTTTTGGCCGCAATCGGCCAACTAAAACTGCGGCAGCTTCAGCGTATAATTCTTTGTATAATGTATAGTTTATATAGTTATATATTGTAGGCGTAACATTTTTAGTTGGCCAGTGGGGACCACAAACTGATTGTGATAAGCTGGAACAAGTCGGAACACTTCGAATCGACTGATTTCTGTGCCCCATTGCTGCTAACGTCAGTCATGTAACAGTTGTGGCTCTAATAACTGCGTAGTATTTCAACAGTCTTATTTTAGTTTCATATTCCTTGTTGTTGTTGTGTTCTTCAGTCCTGAGACTGGTTTGATGCAGCTCTCCATGCTACTCTATCCTGTGCAAGCTTCTTCATCTCCCAGTACCTAATGCATCCTACATCCTTCTGAATCTGCTTAGTGTATTCATCCCTTGGTCTCCCTCTACGATTTTTACCCTCCACGCTGCCCTCCAATACTAAATTGGTGATCCCTTGATGCCTCAGAACATGTCCTACTAACCGATCCCTTCTTCTAGTCAAGTTGTGCCACAAACTCCTCTTCTCCCCAATTCTGTTCAGTACCTCCTCATTAGTGGATCATGGTGTGGGTTCCTGTAGTCATGTCCTAGTTCATGTACCACGGGCAACGTATGAGTGGCCAAGTAAGTGGTCCCGACAGTCGGGATACCAGTTACTTTGGAATAAGTCTGGGCATCTCGGACATATTCTGAGTCGTGGTCACCTTTGTGCTCATACGGCAAAGACTACCAAATCCACCGGTTAGTCCCTCAGCCGATAGGGGTAAAACTCACTGGGACTCGGGGCAAGCAAGGCTAGCAACCTGCTTCCATGGTACTTTAAATATGATGCTGGCAACAATCAGAGCAAAATGCCTCGGACCTTTGGAGGTGACGGAGTCCCACCTCTAACTGACAAACCAGGGACTCCTAAGATACGACTTGGCAAACAAATGGTAATGAGATGGGGAGCCATTAATATCAATGGGGGCTACTCTGGGAAGAAGGTAGAGGTGGCAGAGGCTGCAAGTAAGATGGGGCTGGACGTTTTAACTGTTAGTGACATTCGGGTAAGGGGTGAGAAAGAAGAGGAAGTGGGAGAATACAAGATCTATCTGTCAGGAGTCAAAGCAGGAATTGCACAATGGGGTGTAGGGCTTTACATAAGGAAAGAAATGGAATCCAGCGTAGTTGCAGTAAGGTATGTAAACGAACGACTGATGTGGATAGATTTGACAGTGTCTAGCAAGAAAATTAGGATTGTGTCAGTATATTCGCATTGTGAAGGGACAGATCAAGATAAGATGGATAGTTTTTATGAGGCACTCAGTGATGTAGTTGTTAGAGTAAAGGATAAGGACAGTGTTCTGCTCATGGGTGATTTTAATGCCAGGATTGGAAATCGAACAGAAGGGTATGAAAAGGTTATAGGTAAATTTGGAGAGGATATGGAGGCCAACAGGAACGGGAAACAACTCTTGGATTTCTGTGCCAGTATGGGCTATGTAATTACAAACTCCTTTTTTAAACATAAGAACATTCACCGATATACTTGGGAAAGCAGGGGAACCAGATCTGTCATTGACTATATAATAACAGATCAGGAATTCAGGAAGGCTGTGATGGATACACGTGTATTCAGGGGATTCTTTGATGACACTGATCATTATTTAATCTGCAGTGAAATTGGGATTGTGAGGCCGAAAGTGCAGGAGGTCAGGTCCATATGTAGGAGGATAAGAGTGGAGAAACTTTAGGATAAGGAAATCAGGCACAAGTACATAACAGCGATCTCAGAAAGGTACCAGTTAGTTGAATGTAGACAATTACAGTCATTGGAAAAGGAATGGGCAAGGTACAGGGACACAGTACTAGAAGTGGCTAAAGAATGTCTTGGAACGGTAGTGTGTAAAAGTAGGATGAAGCAAACAGCTTGGTGGAACGACACAGTCAAGGCAGCCTGTAAAAGGAAAAAGAAGGCGTATCAAAATGGCTACATACTAAGTTATGTTGAAGAAAGAAACAAAGCCAAACAGATAATTGCAGCATCCAAGAAGAAATCTTGGGAAGACTTTGGAAACAGGTTGGAGACTATGGGTCAAGCTGCTGGAAAACCATTCTGGAGTGTAATTAGCAGTCTTCGAAAGGGAGGTAAGAAGGAAATGACAAGTATTTTGGACAGGTCAGGAAAACTGCTTGTGAATCCTGTGGATGGCTTGGGCAGATGGAGGGAATATTTTGAAGAGTTGCTCAATATAGGTGAAAATACGATCAGCAATGTTTCAGATTTCGAGGTAGAATGGGATAGGAATGATGATGGAAATAGGATCACATTTGAGGAAGTGGAGAAAATGGTCAATAGATTGCAGTGCAATAAAGCAGCTGGGGTGGATGAAATTAAGTCGGAACTCATCAAATACAGTGGAATGTCAGGTCTTAAATGGCTACACAGGATAATTGAAATGGCCTGGGAGTCGGGACAGGTTCCATCAGACTGGACAAAAGCAGTAATCACACCAATCTTTAAACATGGAAACAGAAAAGATTGCAACAACTACAGAGGTATCTCTTTAATCAGCGTTGTGGGTAAAATCTTCTCAGGTATTGTTGAAAGGAAAGTCTTAAATGATGATGATGATGATGATGATGACCTCCTCATTAGTTATGTGATCTACCCATCTAATCCTCAGCATTCTTCTGTAGCACCACATTTCGAAAGCTTCTATTCTCTTCTTGTCTAAACTATTTATCGTCCATGTTTCACTTCCATACATGGCTACACTCCATACAAATACTTTCCGAAACGACTTCCTGACACTTAAATCTATACTCGATGTTAACAAATTCCTCTTCAGAAACGCTTTCCTTGCCATTGCCAATCTACATTTTATATCCTCTCTACTTCGACCATCATCAGTTATTTCGTTCCCCAAACAGCAAAACTCCTTTACTACTTTAAGTGTCTCATTTCCTAATCTAATTCCCTCAGCATCACCCGACTTAATTCGACTACATTCCGTTATCCTCGTTTTTCTTTTTTTATGTTCATCTTACACCCTCCTTTCAAGACACTGTCAATTCCGTTCAACTGCTCTTCCATCACATTCCTTGCTACTTATAAATTTCACATTTGAAGATGACAGACGGTACAGCGCGCATTGACGAATCCATGTTGCTTACATGTGTTATTTTAGCTATAGCAGCGTGTCAGTACGAGATGCACACGCCGGGAAGTTCGCAGCCCTAGGAAGGAAACGCGAGAGCATTTCCCTTCTCGCGTCCCCTCACTCCGCTGTAACTGTGCTATTTTTGCTCTATGCGCCTCACGCCCCTCTGGAGACCAACTAAAACTGCGGCACCTATATTTTATTCATCTCAGTCCTGCCACTGTTTTATTAATGTATAGTTCTTGACAAGAAAATGTTCGCATTTTTTAAATATAAACTAACAATGATATTAACAATTTTGCACTTACTTCAGTGGCCACGGCACAGATAATTCAGTTGTGAAGGCCCTAGCATAACGTTTCCTCACTAATTCTGTGTCACTGGAATGCACTCACTCCGTCTTCAGGCCATAAGTGGCCCATCGGGATCATCCGACCACCGTGTCATCCTCAGTAGAGGATGCGGATAGGAGGGGCATGTGCTCAGCACGCCGCTTTCCCAGTCGTTATGATGGTATTCATTGTCCGGAGCCGCTACTGTTCGGTCGAGTAGCTCCTCAATTCGCATCACGAGGCTGAGTGCACCCCGAAAAATGGCAACAGTGCATGGCAGCCCGGATGGTCACCCATCCAAGTGCCGGCCACGCCCGACAGCGCCCGTCACTTGAATGGTGGTTAGATAACTATCCCTCGACGGTCAGAGAAATTTGTGAAAGCGGACTTATCACTTCCTACCTTAAATGTCTGGGGTTAATTTTGCCTTACAGATCCTGTTCATCAACACATCTGCTTGGGAAATAGTCCCTCACAGCTGTCATGCGAGCAAGTTGTGCAGGGCACGAGCATCCTTTACGAGCACATCTGTTGTCTCAACTTTCAGATCAATTGGCGTTAGCCAGGACACCAAAGCCACTTTCACTGACTCCACGCGCTCTTGACAAGCGATAATAAAATTTCTGTTCTTCCAACGCAAATTTCCTGTGCCTGTATGAGTTTATTTAGGTTGTTCGAGATGGAACAGTGCACCCTCAGGTCAACTGAGCAAATTCTCCTCATGTGCAATATTCAACTAAGACATTCGGGATATAGTACCGATGGTAGTTCTTCCACAACTTTGGACGCCTATATATTTGAAGCAGTACCCTGCATCGACCACTGTAAAGAGCGCTATGCTGTAAAACCCTTTTTAATTGCAAATTAAGTGTCACGAAGTCATTTCTGAAAGTATTTGTATGAAGTGTAGCCATGTATGGAAGTGAAACATGGACGATAAAGACAAGAAGAGGATAGAAGCTTTTGAAATGTGGTGCCACAGAAGAATGCTGAAGATTAGATGGGAAAAATCACATAACTAATGAAGAGGTATTGAATAGAATTGGGGAGAAGAGAAATTTGTGGCACAACTTGACTAGAAGAAGGGATCGGCTGGTAGGACATGTTCTGAGGCATCAAGGAATCACCAATTTAGTATTGGAGGGCAGCGCGGAGGGTAAAAATCGTAGATGGAGACCAAGAGATGAATATACTAAGCAGATTCAAGAGGATGTAGGTTGCATTAGGTACTGGGAGATGAAGAAGCTTGCACAGGTTAGAGTAGCATGGAGAGCTGCATCAAACCAGTCTCTGGACTGAAGACCACAACAAGAACAATTGTAAAATATCGGAGTGCTATTCCTGGGACGCATTATGACAATATTCCTCCCATCTGAAGCACCACAGCAATTAGGAGAGTTTCATTTCGTTTGAAATGACTTTTGGGTTGCTTGCCTTTCTTCATCTCTGTCAGGAACCTGAAACGAATAGAAGTCAATACTAGACTTACGTTATCACGCAGTTTGTTCATCTCACGCACCTACACACAACATTTATGACGATGATGTAATATTTCACTCCTTCCCAAGGGACACCGCCTTATCGAAGGCACCTTCAGTGCCGGGCGGGGGGGTTTGCGTGCTCCGACGACGTCAAGGGCTGTGCCGGCAATAGCTTAGCTACCGGCAGCCGGAGTGGTCTTGACAGAGGAGCCAGACGAAGTGTGTCCCACAACATAGGGCGGAGAGGGCTCAAAAGCGTAGGAAAGGCAACTTTCCTAAGGGTGTAACGCCAAAAGAAAAGTCCAAGTCCTCCAGTCCTGGGAACCACAACAAGAACCTCGGATAATGGTTGAGAAATACAGAACAGGAATTCGGCAAAAAAAGGACAAAATATTTGGCAATAGTAACGAGGAATATGCGACACAACGTTGAAACCTGAAAAAAATGAAAGAATTAGCTGGAGAGATCTAGAGGTTTAAGCACAGTATTCTGGCATTACAAGAAGTGAAGCGGCAAAGACAAGAGCTGATAGGCCTCAGTATTCTCTCCTGTACAGTGGACCAGAAAGGAGAACAGGTCAACCTAGATATCTTGCGAACCATGGATGAAGGGTATCAGACGGATGACATATTCCTTGACTTCCGTAAAGTGTTTGACTCGGTGCCCCACTGCAGACTCCTAACTAAGGTACGAGCATATGGGATTGGTCCCAAATATGTGAGTAGCTCGAAGACTTCTTAAGTAATAGAACCCAGTACGTTGTCCTCGATGGTGAGTGTTCATCGGAGGTGAGGGTATCATCTGGAGTGCCCCAGTGTGGTAGGTCCACTGTTGTTTTCTATCTACATAAATCATCTTTTGGATAGGGTGGATAGCAATGTGCGGCTGTTTGCTGATGACGCTGTGGTGTACGGGAAAGTGTCGTCGTTGAATGACTATAGGAGGATACAAGATGACTTGGACAGGATTTGTGATTGGTGTAAAGAATAGCAGCTAACTCTAAATACAGATAAATGTAAATTAATGCAGATGAATAGGAAAAAGAATTCCGTAATGTTTGAATACTCCATTAGTAGTGTAGCGCTTGACACAGTCACGTCGATTAAATATTTGGGCGTAACATTGCAGAGCGATATGAAGTGGGACAAACATGTAATTGTAGTTGCGGGGAAGGCGGATAGTCGTCTTCGGTTCATTGGTAGAATTTTGGGAAGATGTGGTTTATCTGTAAAGGAGACCGCTTATAAAACACTAATAAGACCTATTCCTGAGCACTGCTCGAGCGTTTGGGATCCTTATCAGGTCGGATTGAGGGAGGACATAGAAGAAATTCAGAGGCGGGCTGCTAGATTTGTTACTGGTAGGTTTGATCATCTCGCGAGTGTTACGGAAATGCTGCAGGAACTCGGGTGGGAGTCTCTAGAGGAAAGGAGGCTTTCTTTTCGTGAATCGCTACTGAGGAAATTTAGAGAACCAGAATTTGAGGCTGACTGCAGTACAATTTTACTGCCGCCAACTTACATTTCGCGGAAAGACCACAAAGATAAGGTAAGAGAGATTAGGGCTCGTACAGAGGCATATAGGCAGTCATTTTTCCCTCGTTCTGTTTGGGAGTGGAACAGGGAGAGAAGATGCTAGTTGTGGTACGAGGTACCCTCCGCCATGCACCGTATGGTGGATTGCTGAGTATGTATGTAGATGTAGATGTAGAACAGGATTTCCAATTACAAAAGAGATTAGGAAAAGTCTTTTGGAATTTGAACTTATAAACGAAATACTCAGCAGACTGAGAACAAAATGAAAATTCAGGAATATAATAACAGCATACATATCAACAGAGAAAGCAGAAGGAGTAAAGAAAGAATAATTTTATAGAAACCTTGAAAGTTATGAATCGAAAAATAACCGTGCACCTGGCGCAGATGGGAGAATGTCATAACTTTTAATATTTGGCGGTCATCCTCTAATACGTATAATACATGTACTAATAAATAACATGTGGGAGACAAAGCATGCTGGAGGACTGAAAAACTGGAATAATGTGCCCTATATATAAGAAAGGAGAAAAGTTAGCTCGTAAAAATCGTAGACGCATAACTTCATTGAACATACCCTACAACGTATTTTTCCGGGTGCTAAATGGAAGGACAAAGAATTGTGCTGAAAAATCCTCGGGGAATACCAATATGGCTTCCGGCCAAACAGAGGTACTTCTGACTAGTTATTTGTTACTAGACAAATAATGCAGAAATTTTATGAGTATGACATAGACCTCCACTTCCTGTTCCTTGATTTCAAACAATCTTTTGCAGTGTTAACAAGCCAGTACTGTATAAAGTACCAAAAGAAATGGGCATCTGTGGCAAACTAAGATGGATACCTGAGTTAACAATGAAGGACAAAAAGGCAAAAGTAAAAGTGTGCAACAAAATGACCGAAAACTTTAACTTCACAGATGGAGTGATATAGGATGATGGTCTCTCTGCAGTCCTGTTCAACTTGGCATTGCATACTCTAATACAAAAAGCATGTAAGAGAAATCCAGTTAGAGATGTGCATATACAGATGATACTGCAATTGTGGCAGGAGATGTAAACACCCCTAAAGAAATGTACGAAATAATAGAAGTAGAAACAGAAAAAATTGGACTTACTGTAAATGAAAACGAGACCAAATATATGTTGATATCCAATTCTAAGGCAAGAAAAACGCCACATGACATCAAAGTATCTAATAAAAATTTTTAAAGTTGTTAGTTGATTTCATTATTTAGTTGCCGTCTTACCAGGCGATAATAATATGAGACAATGTATTAGGGAAAGAAGACAAGCTGGAAACAGGACCTGTTATGCAAACTTGCAGGTAGTCAAGATTTCTATAATTACAAGACCAACCAAGTTAAGAGTATGTTATTCCCTTGTACGACCAGTTGTCACATATAGGTCGGAAATGTGGACGATTACAGACTCAGAGATGAACAACCTAAGGACATTTGAAAGGAAAATCCTGCGAAAAATTTATGGGCCCGTGAGAGAGGCAGAGGGTTGGAGAGTAATGTAAAACAAGAGTTTACACTAGGGAAAAATATAATGAAACCCGTCAAATCTCACAGAATACGCTGGTTAGGACATATGTAGAGGAAGACTGACGCCAGGTTGCCCAAACGAATAATGAAAGGCATATGGTGTCCCATCCAAAGTAAGGGGAGGTTAAGAGCTAGATGGCCGACATGTTAGCTGATCTTGACGGGATGGAGATCCGAGGACGGAAGAGAAAAGCAGAGAACAGAGATGTATGGAGAAAGATTATTGAGGTGGCCAAAGTCTATCAAGGGCTCTAGTGCCGAAAAAGAAGAATATATTTCACTCAACAATAAATTATTTATAGTTACGTTTTTATCAGACTCAAGCAGGCTAACTATTCACTATGTATAGCGTCCTTTGACACTGTTTTCTTACAGATTGCTTACTAGGATTTTGAGTAATAGTTGTAAAGGTGCTTCTATACTGCTATATTGTTATTTATTCACAGGACGACATGTCTGTGATGACAGATGACGGTGTCAACAGTGCCGAAGCTCCTAACAAATGGGGTCCCCTACCTGCTACTGCCCATCAAGGAAATATTATAGTTCAAGTGTCTCAGTCAGCTTCTTCACCAGTTAACGGCGAGAAGTTAACGGCACCAACAAAGCCCCCGAAAAAAAAGTTTAAACGATAATCGGTTTCCATGGCAACTCTGAATCAATCTTTTGCAAAAATCCACGATATCATAGTGTGGTGTCACCGCCAGACACCACACTTGCTAGGTGGTAGCCTTTAAATCGGCCGCGGTCCGTTAGTATACGTCGGACCCGCGTGTCGCCACTATTAGTGATTGCAGACCGAGCGCCGCCACACGGCAGGTCTAGAGAGACTTCCTAGCACTCGCCCAGTTGTACAACCGACTTTGCTAGCGATGGTTCACTGACAAAATACGCTCTCAATTGCCGAGACGATAGTTAGCATAGCCTTCAGCTACGTCATTTGCTACGACCTAGCAAGGCGCCATTACCAGTTACTATTTAGATTATGAATAATGTACCGTCAAGAGTGACGTTCACCATTTATGGATTAAAGTTAAATTTTCCACCAGCTACGTCCGCTTTTCTGAAGTCTAATTTCCTTGTCCTGTTCCAGACCTCATGCCAGCCTGCGTGAGCTAAAACGCGTGCCTTTCGGCTTCCTCTCATACCCGGTGTTGGCTCTCCTGCCAACCCACAACACATAGCAATGACATCAACTGATGGTACTCAATATGAATACGACCTTTTCGCAATGGAAACGTTTTCAGTACGTTCCGTCTTGCAGCTCTCAAATATTGAAGAGAAAACAGTACACACCAAATCTGTTGTTTGTTTACTGGCTGACCAGTTTCGAGATTTGCCCACATTCGCAAGCCACCTGTTACAGAGAACAAAATTTGGTGTGAGTAGATATGTAGCTTGTGGATAAAAAAGCCATCAGTGATAAAAATAGTACATATTGTAACTACTTATGTACTTGTCTTTAGAACATGGTTGGTGTTGACAGTTCTGTTTATGTCAGCACACTGAAATGAATCACGTATCTGCGTTAAAAATGTCACTGATGTTGTTACACCTTACAGTGTTAAGGTATGTGCATAATAAACACATTTTTGTTCATTGTGCAACCTTTATTATGGAGCCTGATGTGATCCACGTGACAACGATAATTGATTCACAGTGGAGAATTTTCATCAAAGTATGAAAAAATTATTATAATACTTACGATAAAAAAGCCAACGTGACACAGCGTAACCCAGTTAGGACAGATCTCCACAGTGTATAAAATATCGTTGGCACGTGGATGACATCAGGCACCGCAATTAAGAAACATATACACTCCTGGAAATTGAAATAAGAACACCGTGAATTCATTGTCCCAGGAAGGGGAAACTTTATTGACACATTCCTGGGGTCAGATACATCACATGATCACACTGACAGAACCACAGGCACATATACACAGGCAACAGAGCATGCACAATGTCGGCACTAGTACAGTGTATATCCACCTTTCGCAGCAATGCAGGCTGCTATTCTCCCATGGAGACGATCGTAGAGATGCTGGATGTAGTCCTGTGGAACGGCTTGCCATGCCATTTCCACCTGGCGCCTCAGTTGGACCAGCGTTCGTGCTGGACGTGCAGACCGCGTGAGACGACGCTTCATCCAGTCCCAAACATGCTCAATGGGGGACAGATCCGGAGATCTTGCTGGCCAGGGTAGTTGACTTACACCTTCTAGAGCACGTTGGGTTGCACGGGATACATGCGGACGTGCATTGTCCTGTTGGAACAGCAAGTTCCCTTGCCGGTCTAGGAATGGTAGAACGATGGGTTCGATGACGGTTTAGATGTACCGTGCACTATTCAGTGTCCCCTCGACGATCACCAGTGGTGTACGGCCAGTGTAGGAGATCGCTCCCCACACCATGATGCCGGGTGTTGGCCCTGTGTGCCTCGGTCGTATGCAGTCCTGATTGTGGCGCTCACCTGCACGGCGCCAAACACGCATACGACCATCATTGGCACCAAGGCAGAAGCGACTCTCATCGCTGAAGACGACGCGTCTCCATTCGTCCCTCCATTCACGCCTGTCGCGACACCACTGGAGGCGGGCTGCACGATGTTGGGGCGTGAGCGGAAGACGGCCTAACGGTGTGCGGGACCGTAGCCCAGCTTCATGGAGACGGTTGCGAATGGTCCTCGCCGATACCCCAGGAGCAACAGTGTCCCTAATTTGCTGGGAAGTGGCGGTGCGGTCCCCTACGGCACTGCGTAGGATCCTACGGTCTTGGCGTGCATCCGTGCGTCGCTGCGGTCCGGTCCCAGGTCGACGGGCACGTGCATCTTCCGCCGACCACTGGCGACAACATCGATGTACTGTGGAGACCTCACGCCCCACGTGTTGAGCAATTCGGCGGTACGTCCACCCGGCCTCCCGCATGCCCACTATACGCCCTCGCTCAAAGTCCGTCAACTGCACATACGGTTCACGTCCACGCTGTCGCGGCGTGCTACCAGTGTTAAAGACTGCGATGGAGCTCCGTATGCCACGGCAAACTGGCTGACACTGACGGCGGCGGTGCACAAATGCTGCGCAGCTAGCGCCATTCGACGGCCAACACCGCGGTTCCTGGTGTGTCCGCTGTGCCGTGCGTGTGATCATTGCTTGTACAGCCCTCTCGCAGTGTCCGGAGCAAGTATGGTGGGTCTGACACACCGGTGTCAATGTGTTCTTTTTTCTATTTCCAGGAGTGTATATTATTCACATAAATTAACATAATGTTATAAAGTGGAACTACATTTGTGACATCTTTTAATGCAGACATGAGATACATTAAGTGATGACATAAATATAACTCTCCACACCAGCCTTATCCTGAATACAAATACGAGAGTAGTTAACGTGTGAACCATTTTATCACCGGTTCCCTTATTAACATTCTGTAACGCACTTTGCATCTCAACTCATAAAAATTCGGACGAGAAGTTTCGTTGTACCTCAGGACAAAATCCAAAATCTCATCACTCAAGAAAGATTGGACACTTTCGTTTGTCCGCACTAAAGCGCACACATAGCACCATCTCGATTTACTCACTTGTCATTAACATGTACTTATATCACTGGTTGCCCACTACAGGGCAACCTGTACCACCTGGTTAATGCGAAGCTGACCAGGGAAACACTAATGAGACCACTTTTCTCGATGTAGATGAACGCAAACAATCTAGCCAAACAACTATCGAACAAATCCAACAGGCAATCTTGAACATTTTGCAATCATGTTATAAAGTGATTTTATATGATCATGCTCCAAGTTTATTTTAATTATAACTGTTTGTTTCCTAATGTAGATTGAAAACTCAACTATAAAACTTACAACAAGGTTAACAAAAACAATTTCCTAATGTAGATTGAAAACTCAACTATAAAACTTATAACAAGGTTAACAAAAACAATAAAGTTACGTATTTAGATGGGGGGCTTCCGTTAACCATGAGTAATATATCTAGATTAAAGAAAGTAAACAAATAAACCTTACCTCAATAAATGGTACCATTGTAAATGGCTTGATAAGCATCTGGTAGAAAGGTAGATACCAGGCTATCACCACTTGACATGTAAGGCAAGGCGGTTTCTAGTTTGGTCTCTCATAGAATCGCATTTCTCATCAGTGTATCTTTTTTCATAAGCTGGGGGGTGGGGATGGTATCAATGAAAGTAACTGAGGCAGTGAGAACGGTAAGGACCTAAAGCACACTGTCATCAGGCATACATTTAAATGAGTATCAGATAAACCCGTGATAAAGCTTTTCGTGAATGTTCATGTACACCATGTGGGCCTACAGCACAGATAAACCTGAAACTTCCTGGCAGATTAAAACTGTGTGCCGGACCGAGACTAGAACTCGAGACCTTTGCCTTTCGCGGGCAAATGCTGTTGGTAGAGCACTTGCCCGCGAAAGGAAAAGGTCCCACGTTCAAGTCACGGTCCGACACACAGAGTTAGTCTGCCAGGAAGTTTCATATCAACGTACACTCCGCTGCAGAGTGAAAATCTCACTCTGGACAGATAAACCTGACTCATCATAAGATCAAGAGAGGTCAGAAGCGTGAATAAATGCTACAATTTCAGAATCGATGATGATGATCTTTGCTCCCGTATGGTTCTCAGCGGCTCAGTTCCCCCACCACGAGTGTTGCTTGCTTTTCAATTTACAGCCAGGCTGTACCTTCTCAGCAATTTCCAGTTCTCTTACGTGAATAGACAAATTCACTAAGCTCATGTTTACACAGGGTGGTCCACTTAAGCATTTCAGCAAAAATATCTCTGGAATAACGATAGATATTAAAAAAGACTTTCATGGGTAAGAATGTAAGGCAGGGGCTCATGAAAGTAAATTGTGTCCAACATTCTAAAATGTAAGCAAATATTATTTCTAACGCAAACTCATGCTTTTTTTTAATGGACACCTCGTAACCCCGTATTATTTTTTACGCAATCAGTAATATGTAAAACTTCTAAAAGAATGGCGTTGGTTGCATCGCAATATGTCAGTTATATCCCGAGATATGTCAAAGTGAAGTTGACACTTGAAATATACACTACTGGCCATTAAAATTGCTACACCACGAAGATGACTTGCTACAGTTGCGAAATTTAACCGACAGGAAGAAGATGCTGTGATATGCAAATGATTATCTTTTCAGAGCATTCACACAAGGTTGGCGCCGGTGGCGACACCTACAACGTGCTGACATGAGGAAAGTTTCCAACCAATTTCTCATACACAAACACCAGTTGACCGGCGTTGCCTGGTGAAACGTTATTGTGATGCCTCGTGTGAGGAGGAGAAATGCGTACCATCACGTTTCCGACTTTGATAAAGATCGGATTGTAGCCTATCGCGATTGCGGTTTAACGTATCGCGACATTACTGCTCGTGTTGGTCGATGTCCAATGACTGTTAGCAGAATATGGAATCGGTGGGTTCAGGAGGGTAATACGGAACGCCGTGCTGGATCCCAACGGCTTCGTATCACTAGCAGTCGAGATGACAGGCATGTTATCCGCATGGCTGTAACGGATCGTGCAGCCACGTTTCGATCCCTGAGTCAACAGATGGGGACATTTGCAAGACAACAACCATCTGCACGAACAGTTCGACGACGTTTGCAGCAGCATGAACTATTAGCTCGGAGGCCATGGCTGCGGTTACCCTTGACGCTGCATCACAGACAGGAGCACCTGCGATGGTGTACTCAACGACGAACTTGAGTGCACGAATAGCAAAACGTGATTTTTTCGGATGACTCCAGGTTCTGTTTACAGCATCATGATGGTCGCATCCGTGTTTGGCAACATCGCGGTGAACGCACATTGGAAGTATGTATTCGTCGTCGCCATACTGGCGTATCACCCGGCGTGATGGTATGGGGTGCCATTGGTAACACGTCTCGGTCACCTCTTGTCCGCATTCACGGCACTTTGAAAAGTGGACGTTACTTTTCAGATGTGTTACGACCCGTGGCTCTACCCTTCATTTGATTCCTGCGAAACCCTACATTGCAGCAGGATAATGCACGACCGCATGTTGCAGGTCCTGTACGGGCCTTTCTGGATACAGAAAATGTTCGACTGCTGCCCTGGCCAGCACATTCTCCAGATCTCTCACCAACTGAAAACGTCTGGTCAATGGTGGCCGACAACTGGCTCGTGACAATACGCCAGTCACTACTCTTGATGAACTGTGGTATCGTGTTGAAGCTGCATGGGCAGCTGTAGCTGTACACGCCATCCAAGCTCTGTTTGACTCAATGCCCAGGCGTATCAAGGCCGTTATTACGGCCAGAGGTGGTTGTTGTGCGCACTGATTTCTCAGGATCTATGCACCCAAATTGCGTGAAAATGTAATCACATGTCAGTTCTGGTATATCATATTTGTCCAATGAATACCCGTTTATCATCTGCATTTCTTATTGGTGTAGCAATTTGAATGGCCAGTAGTGTACGAATCGCGACCCTATTCCACATCCTGAGATGCTTGAAACCCACGTCGCTCGTAATTGCGATGTGCTTGGCGTACTACGCTGTGACAATCGCTGCAGTTATTGCTATTTACAGTGTTATTAACTGGACTGGAAACACACAACTACGTACAACTATCATCAACCCCTCTACCGGACCATTGGTCAGCCGCTAGTTATGTTTACCCTGGCTGGCGATATTCGGTTTTTCGGTACCGTTATGTCCATTCTATTACTGTAGTAAAGATCAATAAAGCGCTAAAGAGCAAACCCTTTCCTTGCTTTTCATTGTGTTGACTGGACATCTCTATTGTTTCCAGTCCACTTAAGAACAGTGTAAATAGCAGTAACTACAGCGTTTGTTGCGTTGAAAATATTTGCTTACATTTTCGAATATCTCTTAGCATTTGCTATCATGAGCCCCTGCCCTATATCCATACTCGTGAAAGTCGTTTTTCAGTATCTGTTGTTGTTCCAGTGATATTTGAGCTGGAACCTTTAAGTAGACCACTCTTTATAATGGAGTTATTTCTAGTTTGTTGATTGTTTATTTGGAGTTGTTAAATGAGTTATTATCCAAAAAGCTCAACAGCTGGCGCTGTCAACTATCTGCCACGCTGAAGAGCCGGCCGCAAGTATAACATTCTGTCAATAGTTATTCGTCGATGCCAGTTTCGTTGACTCCATTATCACTGTCAGGAATACTTTTCACCGCATGAGGGGTGTCAAATGCATCACCCAGCCTCAGCTTTCCCAAAATCTGAAGAAGTCTAACGGCTTAAATTGTCTTCCTCTACAGCAGAAGCATGTCACGTATGTGTAACGGAACTATAGGTATTTCAACACAAGTCAAGCCGTGCATTATAGCAGATTACTCTTCTAGATTCAAACATGATCAGTCCAATTCCATCTTAAATATTAACACCAATCTTGCAAGATAATATTGTGGACGTGTAGTAAGTTGCTCCACTCAGTGCAGCCCACTTCACAAGTGCCAGTAGTTCCTGAAAGGAAAAGATTTATGCAGCCTACCATTAGGACAATGGTGACAGGAGTGTAGAAACTTTCTGGTCATTCATTTATTCTCCCTTCCCCACCAAACAACAGAGATCAGGGTCAATGTCGCACTTCTGAATGAAATAGCTCTCAGCCATTGTTTAGAGGTACGTAGCTTACATAAAAGCTCACTCAACAACCGCAAATAAGTACTCACTAAATAAACGGAAAATTATTCCGATGTATAAACGCGAGCTCAGTGAATGTGTTTTGTCTACTTACATAAGTGAACTGGACCAGAAATGACGGGGAGATATAGTTTGTCTGTAAACTGAAAAGCAAGCAGTGTTCGTGGTGGAGGAAGTCGCTTTTTCCAGAACAGTGTGCAGAGATTTACGTAGAATCTGCCCATATGATTTTCTTGCGTTTGTATCGTTAGCAACCTACACCTCTAGCCAACACTTTTCCCAAAATAATGACCCGACAACCTCCCCTCCCCCCCCCCTCTCTCTCGGGACCATCTGCGAACTCTGGCGCCAGTGATTCATAAGGGAGGAAGGGTCAGTATAACTATGTGAAACACGCTGTACTTGCTTTTTCTGACGTAATGCGGTAGAGGGATCGCGGAAGTTCCTGCTAGCTCTTAATTTTGCTGACCCACAAAGGAATGAAGTGCGTGACCACGATGCGCCGACCTGCCTTCCCTCACACTTCCAACCTCCCCCCCTCCCCCCTCCCCCTTCCCACCTTTCTACCCTGTTACATCCCCACGTCAGAATTCTTCCCTTAATACAGTTCTGCTGTACTTAGGTGTGCTGCATGCTTTTAATATTTGTTATTAACCCACGTTATTTAACAACGTTATACCATTAAAACAATATTTTCAATAACTTGCGATTTTCCACCCCCTGCAACACAGAAATTATTAGTCCTAGAGAAAAAAATGAATAGGACCTTCTTTGTAGGAAATGTAATGTAGTGTAATTTTTACAGATAAATATTTTTGCTAGATGCAGCGGTTTTCGAGATTTTCGAGAGAAACCTGAACAGATATTACTTTACACACTGCCACTGTTACAGCCCACCGGTCTGGATTTCTGGTGTGTTGTTCATCACACTCCCCCCAGCCGCTGTACAAAAATTTGCGACTACGCGAATTTTTTTCCTCCAGTCGACATTTTTTGGTCTTTGTTGTCTGGGATAAAATTAATGAAAGTTGTCTAAATAAGATAATTTTCTAGAATATATGATTTGTAATGCGTAATGTGAAAACTGTGACATTACATAGAATGAAATATTTAAAAGTTCCGCAGACTGACTTTGGTTGTACTTCAGAAGATCGACCCATTCAAAAAAAGCACATCGCCGTATTTTATTTTCATTATAACAAGATACGTGAACTATTGACTTTGAAGGTATTGGAATGGTAGTCAGAACTTTATTTTTTTCATTGATTGATTAGCTACATAGAGTAAACTAAAAAGCTTTACTGGGATGTGGCGAGTTAAGTTTCTATGACATCCACTTATATTTACAAGTTTTTTGGGGTTACATTCAAATCTCTGATTGCCGTACCACTGTTCACATGTAACTCACAGGTTTTTTAATTTTATTTTTTATTTAAAATCAAGAAGATTACTTGTCTCGGTGAAAGTAGTGGACGTGTACGTTACCATTCCCGTTTCTTTCGCACTCATGTAGCGGGGATCCAAGCAATCAACCCGCCTCTTACCCTAAATGTTGGCAGCAGTTTCTTACTTTGTACGCTAGGGGCCGTTGCATTAGGATAACATGATTCTACAATATAGCTTGTCCAACTTAACGTGAGACGATACCCCTCAGTACCGTTCTGTATTCGTCGATAGAATTCTGAAGTTTTCGTGACGCTTGCCAATCTGTACCAGCTGACAGTACGTGGTTCTGCACTAGCCATTACGTGGTGAACTGCTTGACCTTGAGCTGTGGCATTAATTTGATTTCATTTCATGTTCATAGTTAGAAACAAGTACAACATGCGAATGTGGACGTCACTGTAACGAACTTTCACGAAACCTTTTTACTTCCTTGCGTAATTTCCATCACACCAAGTGGTCAGATCGTAGCGCCAGCTGCAAAATGTTGTCAGCACTGCTGGAGATTTCCTTGTCCAGATTTCCACTGAACAAGCTATACTGCTATACTGGCTTATGGCAGAGAGGAAAAGGTCCGTGATACCGAATTTACTCGATGCCGTACTCAACAGTTTCCTTCACAATGCTCTCAATTTTTGATCTTCTTCAGATGAACATAATTGCTCTCAGAACTGAGTGTTTTAAGGCATAATTTGTAGGAGTGGGTGCTACAGAAGAATGCTGAAGATTAGATGGGTAGATCACATACCTAATAAGGAGGTATTGAATAGGACTGGGGAGAAGAGGAGTTTGTGACGCAGCTTGACAAGAAGAAGGGATCGGTTGGTGGGACATGTTCTGAGGCATCAGCGGATCACAAATTTAGCATTGGAGGGCAGCGCGGAGGGTAAAAATCGTAGAGAGAGACCAAGAGATGAATACACTAAGCAGATTCAGAAAGATGTAGGTTGCAGTAAGTACTGGGAGATGAAGAAGCTTGCACAGGATAGAGTAGCATGGAGAGCTGCATCAACCCAGTCAGGACAAGACCACAACAACAACAACTTGTAGGAGTGTCAATCAAGAATAGGATCGGTAGCGCTTTTGAACTATTACCGAAATGAAATGGGAATCGAAATCAAAATTACTTATTTAGGTATATCAGACTATAGGTTGACTTTTTGGTTTCTCCCTCTCCCGCACGCAGCAGACCCTGTGAGCATGCAAATTACGTCCTTGTAACTGAGTAACAAAACATTTCCGTTCGTTTACGTCCCATTCGTTACAGTAGGTATAAAGCCATATTTCGACTCTTACAGTCTTCTTTTACGCAAGAGGTCTGTCTTCTGAAGCAATAATCTTATTTTTATTTCGTTTAAAAGGCCACTAGGAACAAAAATTTATGAATTTTTTAAGTGTTAACCACCTAACTGTAATATTGAATGGATAATGTAAAAGTTACATTTATTGTCATGTAAGGTTAGCATAATTAAACTAACGCAAATATTTAATAACTCTTCACTCTTCCAAAATATAAATAAAAAACTTAAGGTGAAATATCATTTCAGGTGAACTGTTAAAACAACACAATCCCAGTCACGCTAAGTACTGTTACTCCGTTCTTGCTATCAATGCGACGAAACGGTTTAAAACTTCACAAACTCTGATCGTCGTTTAACCCTCATGTAAACAAACAAACAGTCGATGATTGGTCAGTGATCCTATGACACAGCCACCGGGTGTTGTTACGCCATTGGAAATAGGTGCAACTTCTGTATTAGGTATACTCATGGGGGTCCACAGAAATTTTTACAGGGGGAGGGGGTGGGGGAAGTGGAGCAATACTTCAAAATTCCAATTTTTTATATAAATGGGTTGGTCAGTTTCGAGGCATACCATTCCACCGGAGCGTAAATGAATAGGTGACACAAAAACTTACTGTACCACAGACAATTCACAGTTATCCACTCAATATGTGAATAAAAGCTCTGTTCTCCAGATTCCAAGGGTGTAAGTGCCCCGCCGGCCGTGGTAGCCAAGCCGTTCTAGGCGCTACAGTCTGGAACCGCGTGACTGCTACGGTCGCAGGTTCGAATCCTGCCTCGGGGATGGATGTATGTGATGTCCTTAGGTTAGTTAGGTTTAAGTAGTTCTATGTTCTAGGGGACTGATGACCTTCGTAGTTAATTCCCATAGTGCTCAGACATTTGAACCATTTTTTTGTAGGTGCCCCCTCTTGGCTCCCCTCGTGGACGTCTATGAGTACACTGTTGTTGCATCACAAAAAAAGAAACTCTGAAATGATGCTAATTTAGGCACGTACGTGCAGATTGATCAGGCGCTATAATATAAATTACATACTAAAGTACCAAGGTTATGTGGTTGGTTGGTTGGTTCGAGGATCAAAGGGACCAAACTGCATAGGTCATCGTTCCCCAAGGTTATATGAATGCGTATCATAGGGTTGTTCATATTGAAACACACCCGTTATGCTACTTTTTTCAGGTGACACACACAACACAAGTTCGTCCAAATAGTATAATACTACAGCAGTTAATCACTAGACTAGGCAGCAGTCGTAAAGGAAAGGCGGTCGACACGAAGTGTACCGACGTATACTGATAGCAAATAGGGAACAAAGCTCAACTTAGCATCGACAACTTATAGCCATCATCTACTTCTTGCTGCTGCTAAACTTTGCAATCTAACAATCACCAGCAAAATTTAAGCCCATATTCATTACAACTAATTACTGCCATATCTTAGCGTGAGTGACTTTAAAGCCACCAACCCAAAAAATTTTTTAAAATTATGGCTAGGGGTGGAGGGATTTTCGTTCTCCTTCCCTTGCCTCTTATCTACGCCCCTGTCCGGTACTTCGTGGAGTGTGGAAATGTAAGTGAGCCATAAAAAAGGATCTAGCCTGGCAGACTGTAGTTGGGGATCCGCCAATACTGAGGTGCGATATCTAAAACTTCTCTTTAATAAATATAAATTATTAGAACAAGTTTATTTGCGTGGCCATCATCCGCAGGCAGCACAGAAATATTCGTTCTGTAAATAAAAAATTCCTTTTTCTTGCTGCAGTGTTTTTTACTTGTTCCATACGCGTTGTTGTAGATTAAAAAACAGTTCACGTCTTATTTGTTTCGTAAATATGTGATTACTTACAGTTATACGAGTTTTTGGCTGGAATCTGCGTTTCCTGTCATTTGGTCCCATGTTGGAGGTCGCACTATAATTTCGCTTACGAAAACTAATCATTTTTCACATTACGAACATTTTTCTTCACAGTTTGCGTGTTCCTTACGCTAACTGTTGTGGAACACTATTGTTCTATCACTTACAGCGTATGTTTAACTGAAAAATGTGATTTAAAGTCATAACTACTGCGTATTGACTTTAAGTCTCCTCCTATTTTGCGTGTTTGTATCCATGTTGCCAACCTAACGAAGTATATGAAACTTCGGGGCAGATTAGAACTGTGTGACAGTTCTGGAAGGGTAGCAGAAGTGCTTCTGTGAAGTTTGGAAGGCAGGAGACGAGGTACTGGTAGAATTAAAGCTCTGAGGCCGGCTCGTCAGTCGTGCTCGGGGAGCTCGCCGGTAGAGCACTTGCGCGCGAAAGGCAAAAGGTCCCTAGTTCGAGTCTCCGTCCGGTGGTACACAGTTTTAATCTGCCAGGAAGGTTCACATCAGCACACACTCCGTTGCATAGTCAAAATCTCCTTCTGGTAACGAAGAATATACTGAAAACTAACGTATCTCCATTTGCGTCCGCTATATCTCTCTCAGTATATATACAGGGTGGTCCATTGGTCGTGACCGGGCCAAATATCTCACGAAATAAGCGTCAAACGAAAAAACTACAAAGAACGAACTTGTTTAGCTTGAAGGGGGAAACTAGATGGCGCTATGGTTGGCCCGATAGATGGCGCTGCCATAGGTCAAACGGATATCAACTGCGTTTTTTTTAAATAGGAACCCCCATTTTTAATACATATTCGTGTAGTACGTAAAGAAATGCGAATGTTTTAATTGGACCACTGGCGCTGTAGTAGTCACAAACACATGGCTCACAATTTTAGACGAACAGTTGGTAACAGGTAGGTTTTTCAAATTAAAATACAGAACGTAGGTACTTTTGAATATTTTATTTCGGTTGTTCCAATATGATACATGTACCTTTGTGAACTTATCATTTCTGAGAACGCATGCTGTTACAACGTAATTACCTGTAAATACCACATTAACGCAATAAATGCTCAAAATGATGTCCGTCAACCTCAATGCATTTGGCAATACGTGTAACGACATTCCTGTCAACAGCGAATAGTTCGCTGTCCGTAATGTTCGCACATGCATTGACAATGCGCTGACGCATGTTGTCGGGCGTTGTTGTTGGATCACGATAGCAAATATCCTTCAACTTACCCCACAGAAAGAAATCCGGGGACGTCAGTTCTGGTGAACGTGCGGGCCATGGTATGGTGCTTCGACGACCAATCCACCTGTCATGAAATATGCTATTCAATACCGCTTCAACCGCACGCGAGCTTTGTGTCGGACATCCATCACGTTGGAAGTACATCACCATTCTGTCATGCAGTGAAACACCCTGTAGTAACATCGGTAGAACATTACGTTGGAAAGCAGCATACATTTCACCATTTAGATTGCCATCGATAAAATGGGGGCCAATTATCCTTCCTCCCATAATACCGCACCATAAATCAACCCGCCAAGGTCGCTGATGTTCCACTTGTCGCAGCCATCGTGGATTTTCCGTTGCCCAATAGTGCATATTATGCCGGTTTACGTTACTTCTGTTGGTGAATGACGCTTCGTCGCTAAAAGAAACGCGTACAGAAAATCTGTCATCGTCCCGTAATTTCTCTTGTGGCCAGTGGCAGAACTGTACACGACGTCCAAAGTCGTCGCCATGCAGTTCCTGGTGTATAGAAACATGGTACAGGTGCAATCGATGTTGATGTAGCATTCTCAGCACCGACGTTTCTGAGATTCCCGATTCTCGCGCAGTTTGTCTGCTACTGATGTGCGGATTATCCGCGACAGTAGCTAAAATACCTACTTGGGCATCATCATTTGTTGCAGTTCGTGTTGACGTTTCACATGTGGCTGAACACTTCCTGTTTCCTTAAATAACGTAACTATCCAGCGAACGGTCCGGACACTTGGATGATGTCGTCCAGAATACCGAGCAACATACATAGCTCTCGCACTTGGGCATTTTGATCACAATAGCCATACATCAACACGATATTGACCTTTCCCGCTATTGGTAAACGGTCCATTTTAACACGGGCAATGTATCACGAAGCAAATACCGTCCGTACAGGCGGGATGTTACGTGATACCACGTACTTACGCGTTTGTGACTATTACAGCGCCATCTATCACAAAGCGAAAAATGTGGTCCAACTAAAACATTCATATTTATTTACGTACTACACGAATATGTAATAAAAATGGAGGTTCCTATTTAGAAAAACGCAGTTGATATCAGTTTTATGTATGGCAGCGCCATCTAGCTGGCCAACCATAGCGCCATCTGGTTTCCCCCTTCAAGCTATATGAGTTTCGTTCTTTGTAATTTTTTCGTTTGACGCTTATTTCGTGAGATATTTGGCCCGGTCACTGTCAATGGACCACCCTATGTGTATATATATATATATATATATATATATATATATATATATATATATATATATATATATATTGTGTGTATGTGGTTAGTCAGGGCGAGTTGGACTGTCAGCGTGGGTACAGTCTTTGGTGCTCAGCTGATTTGAGTTTCGGTAAATGTGTTGTGGAGTGTTCATGGAAGAGTGAGGTGAAAGGGGTTGGATGGTGTTATTATGATAATAATGATATGTTGAAGTGTTATTCTGCTATTTTATGTATTACTGTAAACAATGAATTGTTTATTATGAATACTGGATCATTCAACAGGGTTTTCTTTTCTGATTTAGTTTCTTTCAGGGTTGGAAGGTGATTTTTATTGTTTATTCTCATTATTTTCGTGTCTTCTTCCCTAGAGGTTGGCTTGTGATTGTGTTCTCTTAGGTATTATGCAAATATGGTTTGTCCCATACTTCCAGGCTCTCATGTGTTCTTTGCATTTGACATCAAACGTTCTGCCCGTTTGCCCTAGGTATCTGCCATCACAATGTGTTACACCGTAATTCATATATGCCTGCATCCTGGTATGTGTCTTTTGTCAGTTTTGGTTTGTATTTTTGGGTAGAATTGTCTGTTGAGTGTCCTACGTCTATGCCTTGTCTTTTGAAAATGTTGGTCATTGTGTATGTGACTTTCTGTTTGTATGTCATCTTTTACCATCTTATCTCTTGTCTTATATTTTCCTGGTTATACTGTGTAGTTGTTATGGCTTTCAGTGTTTGTGATACTGTTTGGTTCTGTTGTGATGTTGTCTCTGGTTTTGTGTTTTCTGTTTTTATTTTAATTTTAATGTTCTTGCTTAGCCGTGTGACTACGTTATTATTGTAACCGGTGTTTCTGGCTATCTACATCTTTATGGCAAGTTCTTTCTCGAAGTTTTCTTTGTTGAGCGGTACTGTGTTGAGTCTACAGAGCAAGTGTCGAATTCCCACTTGCTTTTTTGAGTGTTGATAGTTCGAGGATTGGGGATGATAATGCAAGTTGCTGTCAGGCTTAACGGCAAATTTCAAACATATGCTTACTACTTTTTTTGTGAAGAAAGAAGTTGGTAATGTGAAGATGTGTTTAGGTTTCGTAAGTGAAGTTATAGTGCGACCTCCAGCATGTTACCAGATGAGAGGAAATGCAGATGCCACCCAAAACCTCATACCACTGTAAGTAATCACCTATTTACGTAAAAAATACAACTGTTTGATAATCTAAAAATGTTGCATATCAAAACAAATTGTATAACTCTTGATTTCAATGAAGATCCTTAAAATAAAATAAACTGCCTCTGAAACAAAATATATTGCAGCAAGAAAAAGACTTTTCTTATTTACAAAACGAATTTAACTACTAGACTTTGGCGCAGTCGATGGTAGGAGGAGCATAATTGTCGTTAACGGTTATAGACTACAATACGACTTCGCAGTAAACCCATTAAACCTGAAAACATATGGAAAATTATTAATATACCAATCACAAGCGAATAGCTACGAAGCTATACGAAGTATGCACGAGATTTCCGCTGCGTACCAATCTCATCAGTCTGCAATAGGTTGTAACCAAGTCTCTTCTTTGTACTAACATCTTTAGTAACTTCTGTGATGAACTGTTTCAACTATTCAATAATTAATTGTTTAACGGTGCTCGTTAATAGTTTCACCATAATGGCATTCCGGGATTTATTTCAAATAGATTAGCTACCCGCATTCACAAATTATAGCCACAAAGATCTCCTGCTTATGTTTCCAAATGAATCCAATATGCAACAAGAACAGCTTTAAGAGACTACAGCAACAAAAGACCAATGGAGAATACGTAAGAGGAAGTCCTAAGTACCGATTCATTAGGGTAATCAAGGAAAGGGTTAACTTTACTTTTGCAGTCTCAAGTGGGGAAGTAAGAATCAGATATAGAGCATATACATCTACATATATACTCCGCTAGCCACCAAGCGGTGTGTGGCGGAGGGCATAATTTGCGCCAAAGTCATATTTCCCCCCTACGTTCCATTCGCGATCGTGCGAGGGAAAAACGATTGCTTGAACGCCACAGTACGATTTCTAATTTCCCTATCTCTGAATGGTGAGAATTGCACGATATATCGCCTATACTGCTTTCTAAGGACTCGAGGATAAACTGAGAAACATTAATGGAGTTTTGGTACCACGAAGGGCTCTTGCAAGTTTCACCAATTTCTTCCGCAATGTAGCACTGTTTCATATGTTGCTTGACCCTTGTTGGGGCGTGCGCTCTCTAGATTTAGTAGTCTTACCCAAAGCGTCTCTGTCGCTGGAGACTAATCAACATTTTCCATGCTCTTGCAATGAGTAAACAAATCCGAGAAGAAACATGCAGCTCATATTGGAATATTTCCTACATCCTTTATTAATCCTGGCTGGTAAAGCCCATATACCGGCGATAAATACACAACGGTCATTACAACGAGACTGAAGTACGTTGGGAATATTCTAAGGAAATGTATCTGAGTCTGGTTTCCTAAGTTTCACGTTGTTCATTCTCCTTACGTCACTCCCGATGTATGCCTGAGGTATTTTAAAGTCAGTCTTGAGCATAGATTTAATGAATGAAAAGCTTCTATTGATAGTCAATACACTTTTCTGGGACGACATAAGATTAAAATACTAAATTTAAAACCTGGTGTGATTCATTAAACTTTTAGAACGTAATCAAACCCATTACTATTTGTGTGAAAAAGTAAGTTAAATTTGTGCAGTAGTTAGAAAAGTCAAAATTAAGCACTTAAAAATAATGCCACTGGAATGCGAAAGGATAGGTCGTTGCCAAATTTAGTCCCTGGTATATATCAAAAAATATATCGCTATGTTGTTGTAGTGGAATAAACAATCATTTATTTGATAGTATAGGGTATCTCAGAATATTACTGCATGTTCTAAATACATTCTAGTTCAAACTTACTAGAGATAAACAAAAATTACCTTTACACCTCGAATAAACTGCGATAAACAGCCTTTTTAAAGCACATGCTGCGACCTATTGGCAACATCTACATTTATACTCCGCAAGCCACCCAACGGTGTGTGGCGGAGGGCACTTTACTTGCCACTGTCATTACCTCCCTTTTCTGTTCCAGTCGCGTATGGTTCGCGGGAAGAACGACTGTCTGAAAGCCTCCGTGCGCGCTCGAATCTCTCTAATTTTACATTCGTGATCTCCTCGGGAGGTATAAGTAGGGGGAAGCAATATATTCGATACCTCATCCAGAAACGCACCCTCTCGAAACCTGGCGAGCAAGCTACACCGCGATGCAGAGCGCCTCTCTTGCAGAGTCTGCCACTTGAGTTTGCTAAACATCTCCGTATCGCTATCGCGCTCACCAAATAACCCTGTGACGAAACGCGCCGCTCTTCTTTGGATCTTCTCTATCTCCTCCGTCAACCCGATCGGGTACGGATCTCACACTGATGAGCAATACTCAAGTATAGGTCGAACGAGTGTTTTGTAAGCCACCTCCTTTGTTGATAGACTACATTTTCTAAGGACTCTCCCAATGAATGTCAACCTGGAGCAGAATCGAAAACAAGTGATGCACTGAAAGCACATTGTACAAAGTACATATTACAATCAGGCGCGTTGAGTTTATTTTATTCCCTGAACCGCAAAAAAATAAAATTTAGATGTAGCATACATGTATGCTACACTGGGATTGGGGAGGCTAAAAGGCGTATTTGATGATTCATTGCCTATCAAGCAGCGGTGGATCATTTTACCGATATGGTATATAGGACAAGGTTGATTCCTTCCATATCCTTCTCCTGTCTGAGCTAGTGCTCCATCTTTATTGACATAGCCGGCAACTGCACGCTTAACACTAAACGCCATTCCTTTCTTGTATGTTTGTTACAATCTTCTGACGTTACAACTTCCCAATATACAGTACCAGCGTCCGTGAAGAATATCATGGAGCTTCCGATCTTACCGTCAGGTTATTAATATCGGGTGATCCGGTGCTTCAAATTCTTTGCATCAAACATCTGAGGCTGATAGAGTACTTCATGGGGAACAACTTTTGTTTGGGACAAAATGTTCGCTGATGTCTCCCAGCGACAATAAGCGCCCTTTCGTGTTGTTTATGTCCCTGAGAGGCGGCAGGGTGAAGGCACACTGGGACGACAGTATACAGTGTATGTTATCTATAATCCAGTTATCTGATCAGAAGTCAGTGTGAAAGGGCTAGGCAAAGCCAATAAAAGTTATTGATTCTCTTATAAAGTATCTTCTTCCGCTTAGACACTCATTCCTACGGGGATTTATTGTGAAATATTATTCCATCAACTTACTAGCGTTGGTACTATTCGGCACGTGTACTTAGTAGATCCTGCTCCGTAACTCCGCCCGAACAGACCTCGGAAGGCCCAGCCGTACCGAACGACCACCGTATCATCCTCATCTACACATCTGTATCTACATGGTTACTCTGCAATTCACACTTAAGTGCCTGGCAGAGTGTTCATCGAACCATTTTCATGCTACTTCTCTACCATTCCACTCTCCAATGGCGCATGGGAACAAGGAACACCTAAATCTTTCCGTTCGAGCTCTGATTTCTCTTATTTTATTATGATGATCATTTCTCCCTACGAAGGTGGGTGTCAACAAAATATTTTCTCCTTCCGAAGAGAAAGTTGGTGATTGAAATTTCATAAATAGATCTCGCCGCAAAGGAAACCGCCTTTGTTTCAGTGACTGCCACCCCAACTCGCGTATCATATCAGTGACACTCTCACCCCTATTGCGCGATAACACGAAACGGGCTGCCCTTCTTTGCACTTTTCCGATGTCCGTCAATCCTACCTGGTAAGGATCCCACACCGCGCAGCAATATTATAGCAGAGGACGCACAAGTGTAATGTAGGCTGCCTCTTTAGTGGCTTTGTCACATCTTCTAAGTGTTCTACCAACAAAGCGCAGCCTTTGTTTCGTCTTCCCCACAATATTATCTATGTGGTCTTTCCTATTTAAGTTGATCGTAATTGTAATTTCTAGGTATTTAGTAGAACTGACAGCCCTTAGATTTGTGCGATTTATCGTACACCCAAAATTTATCGGAATCTTTTAGTGCCCATGTGGATGACCTCGCACTTTTCTTTGTTTAGTGCCAATTGCAACTTTTCGCACCATGCATAAGTTCTGATGATTTTACTAGACGGTAAATTACAGCATTATCTACAAACAATCTAAGGGAGCTGCTCAGATTATCAACTAGATAATTTATGTAAATCAGGAACAGCAGAGGGCCTATGACACTACCTTGCGGAACGCCAGATTTCACTTCTGTTCTACTCGATAATTTACCGTCTATCACTACAAACTGTGAACTCTCTGAGAGGAAATCACGAATTCAGTCACACAACTGCGACGATACTCCATATGCACGCAATTTGATTAATAGTCACTTGTGAAGAAGAATATCAAAAGCCTTCTGGAAATCTAGGAATATGGAATCGATCTGAGATCCCTTGTCGACAGCACTCATTGCTTCATGGGAATAAAGAGCTAGCTGTGTTGCCCAAGAACGATATTTTCTGAATCCGTGTTGGTTATGTGCTACTTTCCAGTCTTTAGGAACAGACCTTTCGTCAAATGAGCGGTTGTATGTGATTGCTAAGATGGGCGCTATTGTGTCTGCATACTCTGAGAGGAACCTGATTGTTATACCATCTGGACCAGAAGATTTGCCTTTCTCAAGTGATTTGAGTTGTTTCGTAACACCTAAGACATCTACTTTTCTGTCACTCATGCTAACAACTGTTCTGGTTTCGAATTCTGGAATATTTACTTCGTCTTCTTTCGTGAAGGAATTACGGAAAACTGTATTTAGTAACTCCGTTTTAGTGGCACCATCATCGGTAACATTTCCATCGCTATCGCGCAGTGACGGTATTGATTGTATTTTCCACTGGTATACTTTACATACGACCAGAATTTCTTTGGGTTTTCCACCATATTTTGTGACAATATTTCGTTGTGGAAACCATTAAAAGCATCTCGCATTGACGTCCGCACTAAATTTCGAGCTTCCATGAAACTTAGCCAGTCTTGAGGATTTTGCCTTCTTCTGAGTTTGGTATGCTTTTTTCGTTGCTTTTGCAACAGTGTATGCTGAAAAATATAGTAACGGAAGGGCAGGAAGAGAGTTTCAATGTAGCTGAGGGTAGCGTTCGCTTATGGAAGAAACGCACACTCCACTGCTGAGTGAGAATCTCATTCTGGAAACATCCCCCAGGCTGTTGCTAAGCCGTGTCTCCACAATATTCTTTCTTCCAGGAGTGCTAGTTCTGCATGGTTCGCAGAAGAGCTTCCGTGAAGCTAGGAAGGTAGGAGACGAGGTACTGACAGAATTGAAGCTATGAGGAGGGATCGTGAGTCGTGTTTGGGTAGCTCAGTTGGTAGAGCATTTGCCCGCGCAATGCAAAGGTACCGAGTTCCAGTCTCGATCCGCTACATAGCCTTAACCTGCCAGGAAGTTTCATATCTGCGCACACTCCACTGCAGAGTGAAAATCTCATTCTGGAGAAATTGGGATTATTTGCAACTATCGCTACTAGAAAGAAAATCACTGTACCTCGCAAAGGAAGACATCCTGACGGTGGAGTAAATGTTTTGGAATCCGTCCGAGAAAGAAGGAAAAATGAGCAGCATGTGACCAGTGACACCATAATAAAAAAAGCGAAATAGGTGGCTGCAGCTCTTAATCTGTCGAAGCAAGAGTTTGAGGCTAGCCGGTAATGGGTTGATCGCTTTATGAAACGAGCGGGCTTATCTCTGCGACGCCGTACAACAATATGCCAAAAGCTTCCACAGGATTTTGAGAAGAGACTTCAATAATTTTAGCGGTATGTTATCACACTTCGGAAATAGCAAAATGTTTCGATGGGCCAAATAGGCAACGCTGATGAGGCTCCAGTTTGGTTAGATGTGGCACGTAATTACGTGCTTGGCGAGAAGGGAACAAAAGAAGCTACCATCAAAACATCTGGATGGGAAAAACAGCGCGTAACAGTAATGCTGACAACCACAACAGATGGGAACAAACTTCCCGTTTTTTTTAATCTTCAAGCGATAAACAAGCCCCAAGGCTCGAAAAACGTGTGGGAACTCCATCCTGGTGGGCTTTCCAAGCAACCATCAATGATTTGTCTTGATGCATATCATGCTCATCTCACTGACGATGTGAAAAAGAAGATCCACAGCTTAACCAGTGACCTTGTTATTATACCTGGAGGAATGACTTCTGTACTACAACCCCTGAACGTTAGTATAAATGATCCATTCAGAAGTTACGTTCAGGAACAGTACAAAAATGGTTTTGCAAACCGAATCGTGAACTGACTCCGACAGGAAAAATTAAACGTGCTGCACCCAACATTATGGCACACTGGGTTTCGGCTGCCTGGAAACGCATTGAAGCACCAATGATCGTAAAATCATTCAAGAAACGCTGTATTTCAAATACTCTGGATGTCAGTGAAGATGATGTGCTCTGGAACGACACCGAGGATGACGGGGAAGAAGGAAATGAATCTATTTCTGATGTAGACTCTTCTGAGGATTCCAGTAATGGTGACGTTAGTGAATAATAATGAGTTACGCCTGTAATTTACAGTATGTTTCTTTGTATGTCATGTAGGTAATCAAGTTGGGCGTTGTTTTTTAATAATGAAAATGTCACTTATTACCGTAATGAGTAACTTAACAATAAATTATTGTTGTTTTTCTAGTTCATGTATACATTCACTATTGTTTGAAATAAAGTTAGTATTGTAAAATAAATTTCAACATTACAAAAATACCCAACCAGCAACGTACCGATATTTTTTTTTCCAATCGTATTGACCAACTAGGATCACGTTAACAACTTCAGTTCCTCTTCTTCCTTTGTTGTTTCCTATTTTTGCAGTATTCCCTCATTTTCTCCCCATGAAATCTCTTCCTTTCTTCTGTCCATGTTGTTCCCGATTTTTTTATTTCTTCTTCGTTGAAAGCCTTCCAAATTTAGTAATTTATTTTTAAAACAGTCTCTTTCTGGTATTTATGATTCTCTGATGTGTTTTTCCCAGATCTTTCCTTAATTCTCTAATCCACGCTATTGTGGATTTCTTCTTCCAGAAATATAGGAGTATTTGTTTTGTTAGTCTATTTCCATCCATTCGGTCGAGGTGTCCGAAAAAGGTTACTCTTCGTTTGGCCATTACTTCAGAATATTTTCCCTATATTTTTGTAGATCTCCTCATTACTTCTTATTTTACAATCATCTGCAATTTTTATTGCACCCATTATTTTTCTAATAATCCTTCTTTCCAGTACCTCTAGTTTGTCCATCCATTTTTTTATTAATTTAACTTTTAAAATTGGGGTGCCCATTACATTCAATGGTGCATTAGATGCGTAAATACGGTAACAATCTGCTACTTGTTCAAATTGGTTATGCCAGTTTATTTCTTTGTTTGAGGTCCGTATCGTAGCTAGAATGATTCCGCGAACGTCTCCGCTCAACCTATATACACTGTGAAACACTATTAAAGGATCCCTTTTTCGAAACTCCGTAACTGTCTCCCATTGCAACGTTGAAGTTTGAAATTTGGCTCAAATCTCCGTAAAAAATTATGAGGCAAAAAGATAGCGCCATGCGACGTCACCTTCGGGCTCAGCGACGCTTCAAACAGTAACAGCGAAGTGCCACCAAAAAAAATAAAAAAATAAAAATAAAAAAAGAGAGAGATAGAGAGAGAGATAAAGCCCAGGTCGCAGGAGTTCACATGTCGTGTAAGGTTGGTTAACTTTGTCACATTGGCACGTAACTTCACCACTATTCTGCTCAACACCGCCGTAGACGTGTCATATGATGGTAAGGTCGACAAAAACCCCTCTTACCCATTTTTCACCCCTTCTTTTTGATGCCCTGGTGGAGGAGGTCACAACCGCGATTCACAGCGTTGACTCACTTTTCGTATGGATGACCGAGGAAACATTTCGTACGCACCACCGCTCAGAATCGACAAGAAAAGGTCTTACTTGTGGCATAAAGGGTGTCAATGGTTAGTTGGTTAGTGTCACATTCTGTGGATCATTTTTACGATAAATCGTAATAATGTGGAACGAGTCAACTTACATTCACACTACCCCATTCCTTATGGCATTGATTCCACATATTTCGCTGTCGAAAACGACAGTTCGCAGCGTGATGACCTACAGGACGAAGTTCTTGACAACTTTTGACACTGCTGACACCCCCCCCCCCACTATTCATCCCTTCTCTAACGAAATTGTGGGCCATTAACCACACTGAACGTGAACACACCCAGTGCAGTGCCATACGACCACACAGAGTTCTGGTTTACAGGTTGGAACCACTAGGGACTACTAAAAACCACTCGATAAAATCTGAACGGAACCCAAAGCGACAAAGGGTGCTTATGTTTTTTCAACTCTCATGTTTTGTACTCTAATGTGGCGTAATCATCGATGAATGCAACATTGACACATGCGTGAATAAAACCGCAAAGGGTACCGGTTAGCCCCTCGAGTTCGGTAATACCCTACATGCCAACATTCCTATTTGACGACCACTTTAGAAATGTACCTGTAGAGAGACAAACTGTCACAGATGTTCTAACTGTTCAACGAAGGACGGGGGGTGGCACCGAACGTGTTACCAAATTGGGGATCTTAGAGACACACTTGCCATTTTATTCACACATCTGTCAATGTCTCCCCCCACCCCCAGGGGGCTCACGGCTCTTTCGTGAGTTCGTGCGTGGCGCACACGGGGCCCCGAGCTAATGCAGCCCTTTCTTCCTTCCTGGGCTGCATTTCCTTGCTCCCTGTCTTTGCTCCTCCTCTGCCACCTACTATCCCTGTCTCAGTGTCCTTGCTTACGTCAGCCCGCCTATCCTCCTGGTATCTCCTATCCCTTACAGTTTCACCCTTCTTGTTTTCTTTTCATCTTTTCTTTTCGGCGTTTTTGATATCTTCTTCAACATTATGTCTCCGTAGTGTTAGATAAGTGGGGAAGAACACCTTACTTAGCACGGCCAGCATGTGAACTTACCGCCTTTTCCATCTTTTCCTCGACGCCATTGTCCTTTTAACGCTATGTTGCAAACACGGTAGCCAGTCCACGTGTTGGGATCATTACGTACCCTTTCGGTTGAGCGCCCTGGCAACCCAGGGATAACACTTCTGATACCTGAGCTTCCTAGCTCCTCATGTATCCCTTGGAGTGGTTGTTTGACATTCTGGAGCATTGGAACTCCCGGCAACACCAGCTATACCAAACTGCCCTTGTTGTGACTGGGTGGATCACATGGAGAGACTATGATCAGAGTGGGTGGTATCAGAGCAAATGCTTTGGATATAAAGCTCATTAACCTCAAAAAAACTGGCCGCTCTTCTACGGCCATCTCTTTAGCTGGGATATGATCCTTTAATGCTGCTTCTTTGATGCTGCAGCCTTCCCTTCCCTGGTTATGCATGAGAGGATGGCCAGGTTCGCCGCCGGACGGTGTGGCCGAGCGGTTCTAGGCGCTTCAGTCTGGAACCGCGTGACCGCTACGGTCGCAGGTTCGAATCCTGCCTCGGGCATGGATGTGTGTGATGTCCTTAGGCTAGTTAGGTTTAAGTAGTTCTAAGTTCTAGGGGACTGATGACCTCAGATGTTAAGTTCCATAGTGCTCAGAGCCATTTGAACCATTTGAACCAGGCTCGCCTCCATGGGGTGAAACTCTTTCCCCACTACCTAGTCTGTACCAGGAGTAATGGGGACACAAAGCCGTTATTTATCATCAAAAGTATTGAGAAAAAGATTGACGAAGAGGACTCTCTAAGTAAGATGTGGTCAGGTTCGTTGTTGGTCTAAACTTCTTTGGCCACAAAGTCTGCAGCCCTTCATGCCTTTGACCATCTTCTCGACGTCTCATGTCCATTACCCCTCACCTGTTTTCCATTATGGTTCAGGGTGTTATTTTTCATAGGGACCTCATCGTTCAAACTGACAACGAACTCCAAGCCAATCTGTAATGACGGGGCGTTCATTTTGTTTGGCGTTTTCAGACAGCTGTAAAGGCAATCGCATTGATACCAGCCCCTTTATCCTGGCATCTAATGGGGTACCCTTTTGAAGAAGGTCAAGGGGTGACGTGTAGCCGTATGTCTCGCCACCCATGAGGAGTTTTCGGTGTTGCAGTTTCTGGCACAAGTCTTTCCACTGTACAGCAGACCCTTTATGTGATGAATGTGGGCACCTGATCCATGAGAGAAGCTCCTGTGTTCCTTCATCAGTGTGCATTAATTGTCATGACCATCACTCTCCGTACTCGCCAGATTGCTTGGTTTACAAGAAGAAAAAAATATAGACAGAGGTATAAGTTCATTGCTTGTTTATCCTAACCAGTGGCTCATCAGAATTATGACCGTTTTCACCCTGCGCCTCTGTTAGATTCTTCCACCCTCCTCCTTATGCAGTCCCACCCCCTTCCTTCTCTCCCATTCCCCTGCTGTTCCCTGACCCTCCCCTTTGGGCGCTGCTTCCCCTACCTGGCTGGAGGTGTTCTGGGGTACCCCTCCCCATGGTATCACCTAGACTGGAGGGCTGCTGCCATGTGTCAACCATGGGACTCAGGCCCATGCACCCTAAGACCGCCTGCTCTCTCTCAGTTCTAGATCTCGTTAAAGCCTGCCTTCTCTGTGCCCTGTCCTTCCCGACCTGCAACAGAGAAGATATGTAAGTTCTGGACAAGGTCCCTACAGAGCCTCTGAGGTGTCAACTCCCCTTCACAGTCTGAGTCTGACCACTTGCTTAGGGATGTTGCTCCATCCCTGTTGGTAACAGATGGTGACCCAGTGGCGTGGCCAGGTTTGTCCCTTTCACGTCCCATCTGGACCCCTGTTCTGTCTTTATTCAATCGAAATGTGTCGAATACTACTGTCACCTTCTGAACTTGCAATACCTTATTTCTTTTTCCTCCACAGCTTGTGTTGTTCCGCAGGAATATCATTTTACTGATGTCACTCAGCGACGCTTCTCGGGTGCTGCTCTTTCTCTCAGCAATGGGTCAGTCCATTTGGGGCTCCTAATTGCGTTTGCACGTAGGTCCATACATACATTTTAAATACATGGATCCCCCTTTGTACCACATTCCAAGCAGTTGCGGTCTGAGTCCACGTGGACTCTATGGTCACGGTTTGTAACTTCTATTTCCCTCCTCACAGCCCACCTATGCTCACTGCCCTAACCCCCTCCGTTCCTCCTCCTTGGGTATTTTAATTCCCATGACCCCTTGTGGAGCAGTGCTTTTTCATATAGTCTGGGTCTCCTAATACACCATTTCTTGTGGACTACGACCTGTGCCTTCTTAATGATGGCTCCCCTACCCATTTTAGTACTACTTACAGCACTTTCTGTACCATTGATCTTTCCCTCACTACCTCTTCCTTTTTCGCGTCATTACACTGGCCACCACTCAATGGCCTACCCAATAACCACAACTTCCCACTGATTCTCTTATACTATTACCTCCTCCCGATGACCAGGTTACCCTACTGGTTTTCCCATGACGCTGATTGACCTCTAAATGCCTCCCAAGTTGTGTTTACACCCTAATGGTTTGCACTGCAAGCATTGCTGTGGCCCTCTCAACGGGTCCCTTTTGCCACCAGCTGGTCCTGAGGAGAAGCATGGCAATTGCCATCGCCATCTGTGATCGCCGTTGACCTATGCAACGCCTTAAGCAGCTTCCATCCTTACCGGTCTTATTACCTTTATACGCCTTCACATTAAAGCACGTTACTTAATCAAACAGAGCAGGGTGGGTGTGCTGGGAACGCTTTGACTCCTCGCTAGATTCTTCTGCCCCTTCATCAGAAGTTTAAGCTATACTCTGTACCCTCCACAAGTTTACCTTCCATTCAAGAGCTTGCCCTCCTGGCTGGCCTTTGTACAGATCCATCAGTTCTTGCAGAACACCTTGCAACGCATTTTGCAACGGCATTGGTGTCAGCCTCGTTTTCAGCCACCATCCTCCTCCGACACAGTGGGTCAAAGTCTCCACTTACGTTTTACCTTAGTCAGGTGGAGTCGTACAATGAAGCTCATACCGAATGGAAACTTTCTCTGGCCCTCTCCTCTTTCCGCAATCCAGCCCCTCGCCCCAATCCCACCCATCACGAATTTCTTCAACACTTCAGTCCTCCACAATTATAATGTCTTCTCTGGGTGTTTAACTGTATTTGGCTCCAAGGTGCTTTTCCTTCTCAGTGGAGGGACTGATTGTGGTTCCTGTCCTTAAGCCCTGTAGAAAATCTGTCGTCCCTCGATAGTTACCGGCTGATCAATCTAATCAACGCCCCTGCAAATTTATTGAACAGATGGCGGCGTGTAGGCTCTGTTAGGTTCTCGAATCTTGGAGCCTTTTGCTTCATTATCAGTGTGATTTTTGGGAGGGATGGTCTCCAATCGACCATCTAGTCTGGTTAGAAACTGCAGTTCGACAAACCTTTTCCCAGAGCCGCCATCTTGTCGTATTTTTCTTTGATCTTCGTAAGGCCTACGATACTACTCGCCGCAATCAATACTGTTTTCACTTAATGAGTAGGGTCACCCATCCTAAATTTATTTGCCAGGTACTATCCCACAGTATGTTTCAACTTCGATTTGGCGCCTTTCTCAGTTCCGCCTGGGAGAGTGGCGTTGCGCAGGGTTCCGCAGGGTGTCATTCTTTTCCTCATCGCTATTTCTGGACTCGTGGCCTCCATCGAATTGTTGGCCACCCCTACTCTGTTAGTGGATTATTTCTGTATCTGGGCTAGCTCCCACTCGCTGGGCTCTGTGGACCGAGATCTCCAGGGTACCATCCGGCGCGTTTCTGCATGGACTCTCTCATATAGTTTTCAATTCTGTCCTCTTGAATCGTGGGCGGTGCATTTCTATAGCCATACTAGACAGAAAGCACTGATGCTCAAATCGTTATAGGCACTAAAAGCTGGCTAAAGCCGGCGATACGTTCAGCTGAAATTTTTGGAAGGACTTGACGGTGTCCAGAAAGAATAGGCTAAACACGTTGGCGGTGGCGTGTTTGTTGCTGTTAGAAGTAGTTTATGCCGTAGCGAAACTGAAGTAAATAGCTCCTGTGAGTTGATATGGGTACAGGTCATTCTTCGCAACCGGAATATAATAACGATTGGATTCTTTTATCGACCTCCAAATTCAGATTATACAGTTGCAGAAAGTTTCAAAGAGGACTTGAGTCTAATTTCAAACACATATGAGACTCATGCAATTATATTTGCTGCTAACTGTGATTTACCCTCGAAATGTTGGTGAAAATGTATGTTTAAATCCGGAGGTACGTACAAAACATGATCCGAAATTGTACTAAATGCGTTCTCTGAAAATTATTTCGAGCAGTTAGTTTATCAGCCCACGCGAATAGCAAGCTGTTGTGAAAACACACTCGACCTATTAACAACAAATAATCCTGAGCTAATAACGAGCATCCAAACGAATACAGGGATTAGTGAACACAGGATTGTCGTAGCGAGACTGAATATTATGAGACCCATATCCACCAGAAATAAACGAAAAATATTCCTACTGAAAAAGGCAGATAAAATTCATTTGATGTCTTTCTGAGAGACAATCTGAACTCCTTTCAAATTAACGGCATAGACCATATGTGGTTTGAATTCAAAGAAATAGTATCCACGGTAATTGAGAGATCTATACCAAATAAATTAACAAACGACGGGGCTGATCCCCCTTGGTACACAAAACCGGTCAGACCACTGGCAGAAACAACGAAACAAACATGCCAGATTCAAACGAACGCAAAATCTCCAACACTGGCGATCTGTTACAGAAGCTCGAAATTTAGCGCGGAATTCAATGCAAGATTCTTATAATACACTACTGGCCATTAAAATTTCTACACCACGAAGATGACGTGCAACAGACCCGAATTTTAACCGACAGGAAGAAGATGCTGTGATATGCAAATGATTAGCTTTTCAGAGCATTCACACAAGGTTGGCGCCGGTGGCGACACCTACAACGTGCTGACATGAGGAAAGCTTCCAACCGATTTCTCATACACAAACACCAGTTGACTGGCGTTGCCTGGTGAAACGATGTTGTGATGCCTCGTGTAAGGAGGAGAAATGCCTACCATCACGTTTCCGACTTTGATAAAGATCGGATTGTAGCCTATCGCGATTGCGGTTTATCGTATCGCGACATTGCTGCTCGCGTTGCTCGAGATCCAATGACTGTTAGCAGAATATGGAATCGGTGGGTTCAGGAGGGTAATACGAAACGCCGTGCTGGATCCCAACGGCCTCGTATCACTAGCAGTCGAGGTGACAGGCCATCTTATCCGCATGGCCATAACGGATCGTGCAGCCACGTCTCGATCCCTGAGTCAACAGATGGGGACGTTTGCAAGACAACAACCATATGCACTAACAGTTCGACGACGTTTGCAGCAGCATGAACTATCAGCTCGGAGGCCATGGTTGCGGTCACCCTTGACGCTGCATCACAGATAGGAGCGCCTGCGATGGTGTACTCAACGATGTACCTGGGTGCACGAATGGCAAAACGTCGTTTTTTCGGATGAATCTAGGTTCTGTTTACAGCATCATGACGGTCGCATCCGTGTTTGGCGACATCGCGGTGAACGCACATTGGAAGCGTGTATTCGTGATCGCCATAGTGGCGTATGACCCGGCGTGATGATATGGGATGCCATGATATGGGATGACTGTGTGCGCCGCCATCTAGGCGGGTGACCTTGAACGAGTTTCACTCGGCCGCCGCTAGGGCTCGGCGGATCGCGCTAAGTTTTAACTGAGCGCGATCCGCAGAATTGCTCGACTTCCGGTGCCGCCATTGCGCTACTAAGCGGGCCAACTTCCGCTGCCACGCCCTGATAAGCTTCTCTATGACGTCATGTGACTTTATATCGCTCTCATGAGGCAACAGCATGCTCATTCGACTCGAGGCAGCCGCACGAAGCACACAGCCATGCCTTACAGGAGGAGAAGATGGACAAGGAGACCAAGGATGCCTGTGTATAAGAGTGTTGATAGTTTTCGATTACTCCAAATGAGACTGGTCAACAAGAATTACTTCAAGGACCAATTACCTTTGTAGGTTGCAAGATTCTATTTTCTTGTACTACTACAGAGGTTGTTAGTGGCAATTCCTGGCTAACTATTGCAATATTAAGAGGAGGGGATTCACCTCTTGGAGGACTTGAGAGCTATAACGAGAGGAATATTATATCCTTTCGTACATTTGCAATTGGTGTTCTACCAAACAGTGTTCGCATTGACGGCACTTTGAACAGTGGACGTTACATTTCAGATGTGTTACAACCCGTGGCTCTACCCTTCATTCGATCCCTGCGAAACCCTACATTTCAGCAGGATAATGCGCGACCACATGTTGCAGGTCCTGCACGGGCCTTTCTGGATACAGAAAATGTTCGACTGCTGCCCTGGCCAGAACATTCTCCAGATCCCTCACCAATTGAAAACGCCTGGTCAATGGTGGCCGAGCAACTGGCTCGTCACAGTACCCCAGTCACTACTCTTGATGAACTGTTGTATCGTGTTGAAGCTGCATGGGCAGCTGTACCTGTACACGCCATCCAAGCTCTGTTTGACTCAACGCCCAGGCGTATCAAGGCCGTTATTACGGCCAGAGGAGGTTGTTCTGGATACTGATTTCTCAGGATCTATGCACCCAAATTGCGTGAAAATTTAATCACATGTCATTTCTAGTATATTATATTTGCCCGATGAATACCCGTTTATCATCTGCATTTCTTCTTGGTGTCGCAATTTTAATGGCCAGTAGTGTAGGTTCCACAACGAAACTTTGCTTCTAAACTGGCAGAAAATCCAAAGAGATTATAGTCGTATGTAAAGTATGCTAGCGGCAAGACGCAATCAATACCTCCTTTGCGCGATAGGAATGGAAATACTATGTATGACAGTGCTACTAAAACAGACTTACTAAACACAGCCTTCCGTAATTCCTTCACCAACGAAGATGAAGTAAATATTGCAGAATCCGAATCAAGAACAGCTGCTAATGTGAATAACTTGGAGTAGATCTCCTCGGAGTAGTGAAGCAACGTAAATCACTTAATAAAAGCAAGTCTTCCGGTCCAGACTGTATACTAATTACGTTCCTTTCAGAGAATGCGGATACAATAGCTCCATACTTAACAATCAGATACGACCGTCTGCTCGACGAAAGATCCGTACGAAAAGACTAGAAAGTTGCAAAGGTCACACCATTCAAGAAAACTGTAGGCCCATATCATTAACGTCGATATGCAGCAGGGTTTTAGAACATATATTGTGTTCGAACATTATTAATTACATCGAAGAGAACGGTCTATTCACACACGGCTAACACCGATATAGAAAACATCATTCTTGTTAACGATAGCTATCTCTTTACTCACAGGAAGTGTTGGGGCCGGCCGCGGTGGCCGTGCGGTTCTGGCGCTGCAGTCCGGAACCGCGGGACTGCTACGGTCGCAGGTTCGAATCCTGCCTCGGGCATGGGTGTGTGTGACGTCCTTAGGTTAGTTAGGTTTAAGTAGTTCTAAGTTCTAGTGGACTGATGACCATAGATGTTAAGTCCCATGGTGTTCAGAGCCATTTGAACCATTTTTTTAAAAAACATCGTCTTAGTCATGTGACTGGATTCGTGATTTCCTGTCAGAGAGGACACAATCCATAGTAATTGGCGGAAAATCATTGAGTAAAATAGAAGTGATTTCTGGCGTTCTCCAAGGTAGTGTTATAGGCCCTCTGCTGTTCCTTATATAATATTTAGGAGACAATCTGAGCGGGCATCTTAGGTTGTTTTCTGATGATGCTGTCGTTTATAGTCTAGTAAAATTGTCAGGAGATCAAAATAAACTGCAAAACGATTTAGAAAAGATATTTGTATGATGCGAAAATTGGTAATTGACCCTAAATAATGAAAAGTGTGACGTCATCCACATGAGTGCTAGAAGGAATTAAATTTCGGTTACACGATAAATCAGCCAAATCTAAAGGCCGTAAAACCAACTAAATAACTAGGAATTACACTCATGAACAACTTAAACTGGAAACAACTCATAGAAAATGTTGTGGGGAAGGCTAACCAAAGAGGGCGTTTTATTGGCAGAAAACTTGGAAGATGCAACAGATGTACTAAAGAGACTACATAAACTACGCTTGTCCGTCCTCTTTTGGAGTACTGCTGCGAGGTGTATGATCCTTACCAGATAGGATTGACGGAGTACATCGAGAAAATTCAGAGAAGAGCAGCACGTTTTGCATTATCGATAAACAGGAGAGAGAATATCACAGCCATGGTAAAGGATTTGGGGTAGACATCATTAAAATAAAGGCGTTTTTCGTTGCGGCGGAACCTTCTCATGAAATTTTAATCAGCATCTTTCTCCTCCGAATACGCAAATATTTTTTTGATGCCGACCTACATAGCGAGAAACGATCATTATAATAAAATAAGGGAAATCAGAGCTCTCACGAAAAGATATAGGTGTTCGTTTTCTTCGCGCGCTGTACGAGATTGCAAGAATAGACAATTATTGTGAAGGTGGTTCGATGAATCCTCCTCCAGGCATATAAGTGTGATTTACAGAGCATGCATGTAGATGTACTATGATCCATCCCAATCTGGAGCTCTACCTCGATTCACAAGGTTTGACCATAAATCCCCAGTTCCGGTTGTAGGGTCTTCTTTTTGACAACAGGCTTACTTGGTGTTCCCGTATCTGCCTTCTGAAGATCGGCAGTTTGTGTAAACTTAATGTCGTTCGCTTCCTTGCTCACAATTCTTGATATGTGGATCGCTCGACTCTTCTTCACTTCTATTACCTTTGTTCCGTCCTATCTGGGCTATGGTTGTCAAGTTTATGGCTAAGATGCCCCTTATACCCTGCTCCTCTTGAACCAGGTCCACGATCGTGATATCCATTTGGCTACCAGGGCCTTTTGCGCTAGCCATGTTGATAGCCTCCTGGTTGACACTGGCATCCCCCCTTCGGTTCAGTGGTCCCGCTATCTGCCCTTTCTCCGCTCACTTCCCCTATTCCATTTTTTTCGTGACTTTGGGATATCAGTTACATGCTGCCCATCCTCCAGTGAGTATACCGGTTAGGCTCCGCATAGCTTCTCTCCACTGCTTTTTCTGCCTTTCCTCTTTGTCATGTTCCCCATGTTGTCTCCCAAGCTGCCGCCTCTACTTAGTTCCTTGTCCCTGTATGCAGGTGTGTCTCTTGTGAGGTCCAAAAACCTCCATTGCTCGAATGGTTTCCATAGTTTGTACATGAGCTTCTACGAGAGTTTTAGCATGCTGTTGTTTTTCATACTGCTGGTACAATCATGTGGGATATGCCTCCATGTCTACTGTTGGCACAGAACACTCTTGTCTACCTCGTGTGGGGTGTTTGTTGTGGAAACGATGGCCATTTACTGGGTCCTCTGCTTTATTAAGTCATCCTCCTTCACTTGAGTTGTGTGATATACAGGCACCTTGCACCCCTTGATCACTGTCTTCCACGACCTTCTCACCGATTTTGATTGCGCTACTTGTTGGGTTGATTTCGTTTTAGTTCCCAGCCACATGGGTATCCAGGGTAATGAGCTTGCCTATCATCGTATGCTGGATGGGGAGGAGGGGAGAGGGGCACAGGAACAGCTACCTACCCCCCATTCTCCATGAACCCTCTGGGGGCAGATTTGCAGCTCCACATAAAATTCCTTTTCTCTCAGTCGTGGGCTGACTCTTGGGGGGGGGGGGGGGGGGCGGGCACTGCCGTCTTCATATCGACCCCTCTCATGCTGATCCATTTTTTGATGAACTGCCCCTGCCTTTTGATCATTTACGCTAAATACGCTCGCCCACTCTCCTGGTCAATATGTTAGTGGATGACTCTCACATGGTTATGTCCATCCTCTGTTTTCTTTGTAAAAGAGGTTGCCCCCCCCCCTCTCAATCAGATTTAAGTACTTGAATCTTCTTACAGAATTGGAGTCCCTCAGTTAGCATTGGCATTGGTTTGGGAGGTCTTCAGCCTTGCCTCCACGCCCACCAAGTTTCTCTCCCATTTTCTCCTACGTTTTGTATGGTCCCTTGTGCAATTTTGTTTCTCCTTTTGTTGTGACTTGTTTTCCTGGTATTGTCCAGGTTGTATCACGATCATGGTATGGTGTGCAGATGAGGATGGGTTGGCAGCAGTGCTGGTGCCCCATCGGGCATAGCACCCTTGGGTACCCCCTGCTCTCGCCTCTCCCACCTCCCCACTCCTGTTCTTTATTCTTTCTGCCACCCCAACATTCCTTCTCCCTCTTTGTCTGTCCGTTATCCCTTCTAATCGACTAGAATGTACTGTTGATGCTGTTCCTCTGTTAATTTCTGCCAGCTAGGATCATGTGACCAATGACCTCAATAGTTGGTTCCTCTCCCTAGTCCCCCTCCCCATCAACCAACCAACCATTGTCGCAATCCTCCATGATCACGCGATGGAGAGAGCGAAACAGAGAGGCTGAAAAAGCATAAGCACCCATTGCTGATTTGAATCATGTTCATATTTCATCAAATGGTTTTGAATGGTCCATAGTGGCTCCACCCTGTACACCAGAGCTGAAACCGCCGTCGCACTGCACTCCAAAGTGGTCAGATCATGTTCAGTAGGTATGCCGTCCTACCACGAACTTAGAGAAGAGGTTAATGGTCGGAAGGTTGCTGGCAGTGTCAAATGTTGTCAAAAACATCGTCCAGCTGCTCATTACACTACGAACTGTCAGTTTAGACAGTAAAATGTGTCTGCAATATTTTCATTGACCTGCCAGACGAAAAGAACTTGATATGAACGCTGGGCGTTGCGGTTCTGATCTCCATCGTGGAGATGGCTAATGAAAGAGTGAAATATGGGTAAGAGGGGTGTGACACGACCGAGGTGGCAGCGGGCAGAAATGGTGTGAAATTTGATGGAAATTTGACAACATTAACCCACTGTACATCTCACACGAACTTCTCAGCTCTGGCCTTTCTCCTTGCTGTTTGGAGCGTCGTCGAGCCCGAGGGTGATTTGACAGGGCGCTACACTTTTGCCCCATTACAGAGGAAGGTCGTAGGCAGCATTGGGCCAAATTCAAAGCTTCTACGTCGCAATGCGAGACAATTACGTCGTTTGGGAAAAGAGATAATTTACTTGTGTTGCGCAACATATTTTCCTTTCTGCGTCACGTGACCGCAACGCCAGCTGGCAGCATCCAGTATCGTGGTTGACAGTGGCCATAATGTTTTGGAGAATTAGCGTATGTTGTGACAGTAACGCCCCTGTACCACTGACTTGGGGTACGCCCCAAGCCACCTTCAGATCTAGCGATTTGTTTCGATTGAGCGATATACCGAATTGTATTTGATAGCAAATCTCAAGTTCAGTCATAAGGCTAGTCCATTATTCCGTATCCTCCTATATTGTTTACTAGACGATACCGAGGACCGTATTGAGCGTTTACAAAAAGCCGAGAAACGTGGGTGTCGCTGTCGTCCTCCTAATGAATCTCAAGAAGGAGCAGATCCGCTGACTTTCACTCGAAAGTAGTGTGCAGAATGCACTAATGCCTGCAGAAGAGATTTGCGGCCTGCGGAAGAGTCTTATAACACAAGAAAAGTTTGTTCCATTATGAGACAACAGATTAACTTCTGCGCTACAGGTCTGTAGCTATGTGTGTGTGTTCGACGATTAGAGCTGCGCTCTACCAACACTATAGTTTGGTAATTTTGGTACAGTACGTAAATCACCTAGTAAATGGTAGGATTACCGGCAGTATTGGTAACATCGGTAGAGAAAGAACTAGTCAATGTGTGAAAGAGACAGTGGGAGCCAGTGGTTCCTCGTTGTTTTTTGTTTGTTTATTTGTTTGTTTTGCGCTTAATTGGAACCACAGATCATTCAAAAATTACTTGATTGCGTAACCTTTGCTCTTTTACGAAACCTTTTGATGCAAGTACAGTTTACATGCACAAACATAAAAAAATTCTATATAATTCTTGTTATTTTATACTCAACAGAACGTTCTTCTCAGTCTCAAAGGCAATAGTTTCCTGTTATTAATGATAAGTTTAAAAGTTATTTATGAATAACAGAAACATGTTTTATGTTAGCTCGTTGAAGTAATGAACCAAATTTTGTTATTTTTGTTTTGTTTTGTTTTTCATTTTTTTTGATGAAATTGCATTTTCTAGGACTATATGATAAATCTGTATTGCTTTTTTGTTTTTGCTACAACATCCCTCTGTTTCGCGTTACAAATCAACTATTTCCAAATAGAACCTGAATTAAATATTGGCAGTTTCAATTTTGCTATATATACCGTGTATTTTAAGTAACAGACAGGAGGATAAATATGTAGAACAATAATGTTCCGTAGGTTACTCGGTCCTTTATATATACCCACTCAGTTGCTAGGTGGTTCTACACTTCCTTGTTTCAGTAAGACACTGATCGCATTTGCAAACAAAGCAATCGAAATGAGGTAAGCCTGATAAGTATGCAATACGACTAATGTACAGTTACGAGATTGCAGCCGCAACTGACCAAGCCTGCTAGGAAAACTACCGTAGGACACGCTGAGTTACGATTCTTTAGAATAGCCTACGGTAGTTTTACAGCTCTATCGACGACCCTTCTTCAAGATGTAGATGAACTGCACTTTTCTCAGATCGTTTCGCTGCTCCAGTTAAAATCGGTGGTTAGGAGGGAAGGCAGAGAAAATCGTACATTTGACCCATCATGGTTCAAATGGTTCAAATGGCTCTGAGCACTATGGGACTTAACTTCTAAGGTCATCAGTCCCCTAGAACTTAGAACTACTTAAACCTAACTAACCTAAGGACATCACACACATCCATGCCCGAGGCAGGATTCGAACCTGCGACCGTAGCGGCCGCGCGGTTCCAGACTGTAGCGCCTTTAACCGCTTAGCCACCACGGCCGGCTGACCCATCATGTTCAGTAGCATATCCTCTATTGAGCGACTATTGTTGAATTTTATTTCGTCGATGACTTAGCACCAGAATATTAGCATTTGTGTGATTTTTGATTGGAATCACTGTCGAACGATGTTCTTCAGTGAAAAATTGGAAGATAGAATTCAGTAATCCGGCCTTCTCTCCCTATCAATATCCGTTTCGTTGTCAGTATGATCAAAGAGGATTTTGAAGCAATGTCTGGCGTTCAGGAATTTTAACCCACCATCTCTCCGCCCCCTGCAGGACAAGTACCGGTGGTGAAAATTTTTCCCACCACCAAAGTTCGGACCAGCTATCATCGACTCGAACGCTATCATTGTGGCATGCGATCGCGACCTCGGCTACTAAGGTAGTTCACATACCGAAAATTCTTATTACTCTTAAAATTAATTTCCACTGACGGGTGGATCGAACGTGATCGCCGGCTTCCCTTGCTGCGCAAAACTAGCGTCTGCTGGCAAGCAGTGAAGTCCCATGTTATTACTGTGCCCGTCTGTACTGAGCCGTGTTGTGCAGCTGCATTTGACCCTGAAGGCTATTCTAACGAACCGAATTTTCTTATAACTTTTCTTGCATAGCCAGGTGTTGATCGAGAAGAATTTTTGGATGTATGCTGATCATTTGCATCTGTGTAATCTTATGGCGTATCTTTGGAGTGCTTCGCTAATCATTCTACCGCTTACACACAGATGCAAAATTTTATGAACAGCAGTAGATTGCGAAATGTATTCACTTTATGCTGGACAGTACTCGCGAGTCAAGAGAAAACAGCGGGTGCTAATTTTAATATGCAGTGAGGCCTGACTCCAATAAAAATAGTAAAAAAATCTGTTCTTATGCATACCGGTAGATTAACGCAGGCCCATGTGTTACATGATTTCGCTGCATTGTGCTTCACTGTTTGCATTGCAATATCGAAAAATATATATTACTCCCTTTCGAAAGCTGTACTGGATCTACATAGAGTGGCACGACGGTGTACCCAATCATGTAAATAGTGCGTTCAAGAATTAGGTTTTCCGCCGGCCGCGGTGGCCGAGCGTTTCTAGGCGCTTCAGTCAGGAATCGCACGACTGCTACGATCGCAGATTCGAATCCTGCCTCTGGCATGGATGTGTGTGATGTCCTTAGGTTGGTTAGATTTAAATAGTTCTAAGTTCTAGGGGACTGATGACCTCAGATGTTAAGTCCCATAGCGCTCAGAGCCATTTGAACCATTTGAAGTACGTTTTCCGTGATTTCCCTAAATCGATTAAAATAGTTGCTGGCACTACCGATGTTCTTCCACGTTCTTACCAAATCTGAGCTTGTGCCCCGTCTCTAGGTACCTCGTCAGCACCTCGTGGTTTTCTGGTTAATGTTGCTGACTCGCGATCATGGGGCCCCGGTTTCGATTCCCAGGTGTGTAGGGGATTTTTCTCGCTGGGGACTGGGCGTGTGTGTTGACCCCATCATCATTTCTACAAGATCAATGCGCAAGTCGTCGAAGTGGTGACAGGTAAAAACATTTGCACCAGACACCTGAACTCCCCCGAAGGGGCTTCCAGCTAAATATGCCGTACTCACATTTAATTTCTAATGTCATCGTTGTCAATGGGACGTTGAACTTTATCCTTCCTCCCCTTTGTTCCATGATTTATTCAATGTTTTTATGAGTCTAGATCCAAAATGTGATGGCTGGCACCACTGGAGAAGTTCTTTGATGATTTATATTTCCTACTTATATGCTCTCTCAGGCTCTATAGAACCACCTGAGCAAAAGTTACTTCGTCATACAGGGCTATATATATTTCTCAGAATGCTGATAGTTAAAACAAAAAGCACGACAAACCACAGTTTTACGCCATAATATACACACAAAAATAATACGTTAGACGGACATTCTCTAACCTATTGCGAAGAACTCTTGTACGGAATAAAAGGAGTGTGCCACAAAGAATTCTTCTAACTTTAATTTTAAAAAACTGAATTTTATCGGGTAAATTTCTAATTTCTTTTGGATACCTATTGAAATAGAATCTGCGGCGTTCTGCACACTTTTCTGTGTGAAAGTTAATGAACTATTATCCATTTGAGCAACCTCCTTCAATGATTCCTCGATCATTATGAGTTTTTATCAGTAGTGTCGTCTACATCATTCAATGTATTTCCATTCATTACGACGTTTCGGATACTGATATCATCAGCTCTATAATTATGAAACAAGTCTATACATTATTCGGAAATGCTACATATATATTACCAGCGACAAACGTTCAAATTCACCAGCCAAAATATTAATCGATCAAGAAAGCATTATTCATAAAACCAATAGCTGTTATCAAAGTCCAAATCAATATCTGGCATAATTTTCAATGAATTCTGTAGTGCCTTTTGTCCGAGTTATTTACGAGCAGTAATGCTTGAAAGTATCAATACTGAATTACAATGTTAGATTTCCGAATCGCTTGAATAGATGAAGATCGTATGTCGCCGCAACCGTTTTACATGGAAGTTGTGATTTACACGTGCAGCAGTATATACTGTCAACCTGTTACCTAAATGATTCATCGGAATTGTATGGTAGGACATTCAAGACGCTTTTGTTTCTGGGATTTTATATCGCCGATGAGCTCGGACTCATGTCTCACTATTCAAACCTTTTCGAGACATATATGTCCACGTTATCCGCAGTTCCTGTATAATGCCGTCGATGACATGAACAACAATGACTACATTGTTTTTGCTGAGACATTTTATATCAACACTTGTTCAGTCGACGCGCAACATTGTATATTTTAAGTCCCTCCTCCCCCAACGGCGGCTGGACAAGAAACCGGTAGTTGTGTCAATGCATCTGTATGTGAAGTTTTTGCCAAACGACAACATAGACACGTTATTGCACTAGCAGAGAGTTATGCTTAAAGATATAAATACAACTTCATCACCGCAAATATGAATTCAAAGGCGGTATTTGCGCTTTTAAATAAAGTATCTGATGTTGCTCAGAAATAACTACAGTCTACTCACTGCATACGTTACACGATGTTGTTCGAGCAATTTACTCGTTCAGTAGAAACGAAAACTGCCAGTTTCACAATGTTCCGGAGTTGTCTTATTACTTTTCGCTATAGAGTGTGAGCGTAGGTCCGTTCTACTCTGTGTCTGATGCCCCTGTAAATTATTGTACGTCCAGATGATAGAGAAAGACAAACTCACACTTGGCGTACTGTTTTTACATACCTAGTTTTCATCCATGGGTGCAGCTAAGCATTTAACTTCATGAAACGTCATCTTGCATCTACTATAACAGAAAATCTCTATTGTATCACGTCTTTGCATATAAAAAGGTTAGGGCAAGTAACTCGGCTGGTATTTTAGAAAATGATACGGAAAATAAACTCATTAAACGTTGACATGTCAACGATGTAATACGTTTACTGTTGTCTGAAGGTAATGTTATTTAAGTTTCACAAAGTTATCACGCTGTATCACTGCTTTATGCATGCCTTAGCGGAGATTTATTTAGTTACTGGTCAACTTAAACAAGTTAGTTCAGCTGAAAAGAGCTTTCTTCATTATTTGCTTCAGTTTAACTTCTCAACTAGAAGAAGGATGTAGATGTCAGACAAGGAGTAATACTAGAACTGCTTTCAGATGTTGCAAAAGAATATATATTAAACTGGAGATGTGTTCACCCTGAAGCGAATAATAGACTTTCTGTAAATGCTATTGAGTGTACCCCTAAAGAAACAAACATATACCAGCCTTTCCCGAGATCGGATGAACCAGTTATGACACAAAACAATTCAATTGGCTTAACCCATGATGTAGATGAGTTTAATGATGTTTAATAAAGATAGGTTACGTATCGTACATTATTACGTTTTTGGTAATTTTTATAGTAACTAGATAAAGACTGGCTGTAGTTTCGTAAGATTTCTTTTTAAATTTCGCCTTTATATTCATTGTTTCAAAAATAAATGTGTCCTCGTTCCTGTATGTATGCCCATCAGAAATGATAAAGTGAAATATTATTAATGAAACATATGTTTATATGCTCTATCGTCTGCTACATAAACATTATCGAAATGTAGAGTTTCGGTCTATATGGATTATCATTTGATTCTGAACAAAAAGTCGTTTTAACATCTCGTTTTCATTTTTGTCTAGTGCCAGAAAATGATCAACGTAGTCGGAAACTTTTCAATAAACTTTATACAGCAGCTGATGATATATATAAACATGTCTTACATTAAACATATTGCATATCTGGAGCACCACCTCGCAGGTTGCCAAAAGAACAAGTCAGTTACTGAAATCTATTACTCCTTTATAATTCTGTCGTATTTTATGTCCATTTTCTCAAATAGAATAGTTAAATTTTTTATACAGACAAAACTGAACGCTTTTTGCAAAATATATTTTCTTACTCATAACTGTGGGAGAGAACCAGTTTCACCGTTAAAGGTCGTCTGTTTGCAATACACATTTTAAGACCCATATTGGTGTCACACTCGCTTTTAGTACACAATAGCAGTGTTCTGGATAGTGTTAGGCACCGTTTCACGAGACTCATATGTTAATATTTCACTTATTTATGTTCATCATCATGGTTCATAAATATAAGACTATTTTCTTGGTTTTATGGAAATGAACCAGTTCGTCATTAAGAACATAATATGACTGCAGAAACACAAGAAAAAAATTCGGACTTATGTCATGAAACAATCTGTCGGATAACGACATCCGCCAGCAAAATTCAGACGTATTATTATGTGACTCGAGTTTAGACGTAATATAGACACATTGATATTTTTTTCAGGAGGAATCTTAGATGTGCTCTCCTTCTTATTTCCTTTGCCTCCTAATATTTCCTTTTGCTTGAAATGTTACAAAACAATCTGTTTACTCCGACTTGTGCTATGATCTCAAATTTGGTTTAACGTAATTATATAGCACGTACACACACACACACACACACACACACACACAGACACACAGACACACATACACACACACAAGCGCGCGCGCGCGAGTTAACGCGCCACTAACGGAAATGGGAAGTGTAAAATTCTTCAGACTCTCATGGCAGCAATTTAATGGAAGGCGACCTGGAAAAAAAATTCAAACGCTCTCATGCTACTTCGTAAATCATTTCTAGTACTTAAATGAGATTAATACATTTCAAAGCAAATTAGAAACACGAAGCAACAGTATTTCAAAACGAGATTATCGAAGCGTTTGCGAAAGGAGTCAGTAGAGATAAACTAAAAATAACCCTATTGCCTGACACACAAGTCAGTTTAAAAATTATTGAAGCAAATGGTAACTGAGAGAAATGAAAATTATCAAATAGGTACAAGGAATTTTCTTCGATATCGTACGATACATTTTTTATATTTTCTTTAAAATTTGTAGTCATTTGCATGAAACGTAGCCATGGTCTTTACGAAAAAATCTGTAAATTTAGCATAAAATAAATCCTAAATTAACGTATCAGCCATGATTTTGTTTATTGTATGCGCGCAATTAAAAACTAACCTTAAACATTTTTTTTCTCAGTTTCGTGCAAAGGGTAGAGTTTGAAGCCTAATTTCGAAGTACATTGTGAAACTCATTGTTGTATTTAACACCTCGTTTTATCTCTGCTTACACGTTTTCTAGTCTGGCAGTCAACTGTTTTTATGTGGAACTTCGATGCTTCCTGCAATGTTTGCGTAAAGACTAATACATTACAAAAAAACAGAAAAAAAAGTTTGTAGAGAGGAAATATATTTCCCGATCATTCGACTCAGTTACAGTGAGAAAAAGGCTTGTACATGTGTATATGTGCATGTGTATGTGTGTGTTTCGAACGACCTAATTGTTGGTCAGATATGGCACACTAATCTTGTTGTTCACTTTAAGACTGCATCTAAATCCGAGTTGTATTAAACGAAGTGCAATTAAAGCTGTTCTAAACCGGAGGGCTGCTTTGAAGGCCATAGAGCTTCAGTAAGTGACATTGTATTGGGGGGTAGTATGCCCTTGCCTTCCATCGACTTCTGAACTGACTTACTCAACCAGTAATACTTGGAGTTACAGGTTAACGTTGACTTCGGACCACGGTGCAATTTTGAAATTTCACCTCAATAAATCAACGCCAGAGGTGAAATGACCGAAAAAATTCTAGGAAACATTGAGGATTGATTCCTAACCTTTGTATACTTGCCCGTAAGTCACCTATTCACACACCAGAGACACATAATCTCCTACCTGTTGACCAGGAGTAGATTGGCATTTTCCGAAGTTATATAACTGTTTATTTATTTGTGCAATTATTTCGCCTGGCAATATATTACAATTTTTATAGTACATGAGAAACATATACTAAATAATAATAGTATGTCTGGTAACGAGTATATGGGATTTATTGAAAATTATTTGCAATTATATTAAGCAAATTCCTCAGTGTGGTTTGGCCGAATCTAAGTAATGACATCTAAAAGTATCATGTCCTTACAGTACAGAAGGAATCAATGTAGATAACATGACTGGTTGGAGGAACAGCGAAAAATAATAGGGCAAGATTAGCAGATGAGGAAGAAGGAAGATAACAGGAATATAAACGAAAATGGATGAGAAAAGCATAGATAGTTTACATTGTGACAGAGATACTCGATCCCTGTTAGAGATAAAGAAACAAACTTGGATATGCTAAGAAGGAAGTTAAGCCTATGACAACAGATAAAGTTTTAATTTCCTCTTGAATGCAGAGTGTTTTTGGATAAGGCGCAGACTGCAGGGCGATTTGTTCGAAAGTCTCGTGGCTTAAATGGAGAAAGATTTGGTGTAATGTGAGTGTACAGCCAAAGTGCTGAATGTATCCGATCTGGTACTGCAGTTATAGAACGATGATAAATATATAGTCTTTGTACTAAGATTCTCTGCTGTTGATGCCCTCATTCTGTACTCCTGTTTTGGAATCTCACTCGTGAACATCATCATCAATCATCATCATTATTATTATTATTTTAAATGGTCTGCTTTATATGTACGTTTCTGTAGATAGTAATATTAGTGTACGTGTAAAGCATTGCCGCTCCGAACAACGACTGCATGCAGGATATTCTCTGAATTCCCAAAAGGCTGTTGGTTCTGGTTAGAGTAGTTACTTGACCGCACTGAGCTGTCACTACGATTTCAAGAGAGATTAGAAATAGAATGAAGTTCGTTTTAGGCATCTCCACTTCTTTAATTCTACATGAGTTTGGTAAGGGGAGGCGTGTAGTATCTACATCTATATCTATACTCAGCGAACCATCTTGAACGGCACTGTATCAGTTATTAGGGCTTCCTTCCGTTCCATTCACGTATGGAGCACGGGAAGAATGATTGTTTAAATGCCTCTGAGCGTGCTGTAATTAATCATATCCTTTTGATACCTATGGGGGTGATATTTAGAAGAGTTGTAGTATATTGCTAGAGTCATCATTTAAAGCCGGTTCTTGAAGCGTGGTTTATTAGACTTCCACGGGATAGCCGGAAACTATCTTCAAGAATCTTCCACTTCAGTTCTTCCAAACAAACCTATGATCATTCGCGCTACCCTTCTCTGAATACGTCCAATATTCCCTGCTAACCCTACCTGGTACGGGTCCCACACACTTGAGCAATATTCTAATATGGGTCGCACGAGTGACTTTGTAAGCAATCCCCTTTGTAGACTGATTGCGTTTCTTTAGTAACCTGCCGATATTTCGAAGTCCGCTTCCTGCTTTACCCACGGCTGAGCCTTATTTAATCGGTCAATTTCATTTCCCTGTTAACGAGGTAACATCGCCAATGTGACCTCATATTTTAAGAAGTAAAAAGTACACTCGTAAGATATTATCCCGAACAGTCGACACCGCTCGAGAATGTGGGCCATAATTCCCATAGTGCACAGTTATGACCTTCTGAATTTACAGCCTTTAAACTTCGCCCGCACAAATTGTTTCTCACACGCCCCGCCCCATTGCAGACGTATAATGCTCGAGAGCGTTGTACTGTACAGCGAAGTGACAACCAGATCCCTAATATTCGCGGGAAGTTGAAGGCCGGTGAAGAGGAGGGGGACGGTCAACGCATTTGCCCAAAGTGTTTTGAAATCTTCTTAGAGACAACACGTTTTTCTGTGCGGAAACTGGGTATGTAATATGAGTGTGTAATACGTCAACCTCACATGAAAAATAGGTAAGTGACCTTACGTACATAAACGTTCAATATTAGTCTGACAATATTTCCTTACCGATATTCTGTCTTGGTATAATTTAATCATACCAGTCACGCTGAAGAACAAAGCGTCTGCTGCAAACGTACTTCGCTTTGTATCAGCTTGAAAATTAAAAAAAATCACTCCCAACAGCGATGTTAATAATCAAATACTGCTTCGCTACTTCTTTAATAGCACGCTCTTTCGTTTCATTAATTTACGCAGCATTTGTGAATCGAAACATAAAAATCTCTGACACCAGCCACACGTTAGTAATTGCGCACTTTGATCAATGAATGAAGTATATTAGCAACGTCAAAACTGTATTACACAAACCTCTTACTCAGGCCAATGTACAGTAGTTCGCACTCAGGTATTATGCGGCTGCAGTGCGGCTGAGCTAGTAACAAACGACGAACGGTGCGCTCGTACATTCAAAAGCTGTACGTTCAGGTCATAACTGCGTAATATCAGAACTATTGCCGAAATTTTCGCTCGGGATCAAGTGACAGGGCTGGTACCTTGAGAATGAGCTCCTTTCTCCTTAAAATATGAGGTCATGTTGGAGATGTTTTCTTATAAGTGTTACGCCCAGGTATATATGCGTTTACCGATTCCAGCTGTAACTCACTGATTTTATAGTCATAGGATGCTGTGTTTCTTCGTTTTGTGAAGTGCACAGTCTTATATTTATGAACATTTAAGTCAAGTTGACAATTTTTCCACCAATTTGAAATCTTATCAAAGTATTAGTAAATATTTATGCAGCTTTGTTCACACTGTACTTTAGTGTAGATAACTCCATCATATGCAAATAGTCTGAGGTTGCTATTAATATTGCCTGTGAGAGCAATATGAACAGCAAGGGACCCAACACACTTCCCCATAGTACGCCCTATGTATCTTCTGCTTCTGTTCCCTCCAGGGGCTCACGATTCTCTCAGGCTTCATTCCCTTCCCCGTGTCCATGCCTCTCAGTGCTCGTTCCTTCCCTCTGCCCCCTCTTTCGCCTCTCCCAGTGTCCTTGCATACGTCGGCCCAGCAAATCTGGTTTATGCTATTTCATATGATTTTGTTCTTCTTGATTTTTCCCCTCACCTTTTTGGTGCCCCTTTGAAGTTTGAGCCTCCCCTTCTAAATTCTGTCACTGTAGTGTGAGCCAGGTGCCACTTATTCGGTTGATTTCCTTTGCATTCCTGGCCACATGTGTATCACATGTGACGAGCTTTCCAGTCATCTGGCTGGGGCGCAGCCACCTTCTATCCATTCTCCGTGGCCTCTCTGGAGTTGATTTGCAGCTGCAGTCAAATTCCCTTCTTTCCGTCACTGGCCGACTCTTGGGGACCATCTCCCCTATCTAATATACTTTGTGTGATTAAGGGGACTCCCACCAACTGGCATTCTTCCATCCAACTCTCCCACTGAGAATTTACCATCGTCTGCCATCTTCATATCGGCCGTACAAGATAGACCCATGGTTTATTACTCCATAACCAGCCAGCCACCATTTGTATTTGCGCCCTCCCCCTTATGGTGATCCATATTTTGGTGGACTTTTCCCTCCTTTTGCCCCTTCACACTAAGTATACCCTCGCCCTCGCCTTGTCTCCTTAGTGGATGACTCTCCCATCGTTATATGCGCCCTCAGTTTTCTTTGCTAAAGTGGTTTGTTCTCCCAGATTGAAGTACCTGAATTTCCTTCCGGTATTAGAGTCCCTTGGTCAGCGTTGGCGTTGGTTTGGAGGCCTTTACCCTTACCTCCATGCCGCCCGTGTCCCCCCTCCCAATTTTCCCTACTTTTTTCTGGTCTTTTGTTCCGTCTTGTTTCACCTTTTCTTGTTTCTTCTTTACCTGGTGTTGTTCCCATTGTATAGCGATTGTGGTATGGTATAGGGATCGGGATGTGTCAGTGGTGGTGCTGGCACCCTGTTGTACCTAGTGCCCATAGCTTGCCCCCTGCTGTCGCCCCTCACCACCTCCCCCCCATCGTGTTCTTTACTCTTCCTGCCATTCCGACGTTCCTCCTGCCCCCTTTGTTTGCCTGTTTTACCATTGACTGGACTGCTCTGCTTGCGCTGCTCCTCCCTCACTTTCTGTCACCTTTGATCATGGGACCAATGACCTCACTGTCTGGTCTCTTGCCCCACCTCTCCATTCAACCAGCCAACCATCTGCATCTGTAGCTGCCTCCCCATACAAGGTAACCTGCAGCCTCCTTCCTACCAAACATTCCTCAATCCAGTTCTTCCCAGTGTAATCTTTCAGCTAGAAAATCTTGCTCCATGGGATGTGTCACACATGCGGATCAATCACTCAATATTGTAGTTACACCATTTGGACACCATCTCAATTATATACAGGACGTAAAAAAGAATACTGTGAAACTTCAAGGAGTAACAGAATTCGTCTTTAGGAACGTATGGAGTACAGGACTCCATATCGTAAAATATCACCCAACGACACTACACAGCATCCAAGTCTGCCACTAAGTTACCCCTTTGCCAAAAATCGAGAGTTGTTTATTAATTTGCTTTATTTGACCTTATAACACTTACTATATCCCCACAGAACAAATAGTCCTGTCACGGGAAAAGCCAAATATAATGTTAACTGCCCAACAGATATTACTGTAACGGGAACAGCCAAATATAACACTATACTGCGCTGTTTGTTATACCGGCATAATGCATATTACCAAATGTGGTATTACGATGCAGCAAATGTTACCCTCTGGGAGGATTTGAGTAAATTGACAGTGAGTTGCCTAATGGGTTTGGATTATCGAACCTGAATTTAATATAACAGTAGAAACCAGAAAGCTAAAGATTGAAGTTTGGAAAATATCTTAAGTAACCAAGTTTACTTAAATGAAATAAAAGACGGTCGCCAGCCTAATTAGGCATAGTAATATGAACATTACTTTTAAATAATCTGTATAGAATTTTGCTAAAGGAAAGCTACCATTACTTCTTTCCCAAAGAAGCGCAGTGAAAGTCTACTATAATCAGATAAGTGATACAGTGAATATCAGCAGTTATAAACAGTATGCGCAAGCTCTCACAAAAACAACTGATCCTTTATCTCTTCTCAACAGTAATGCTTTATCATATATAAGTTATCTCATGATCAAATGTTGTGAAAGACACTACTAAACCAAAATTGGACATGGACATAGCCCTGTTTCAATAGTTACTTTTCATATAGTACAAAGATAATTACATGTCACTTTCAATAGGATTTTTACACTCTCTATGAAGCACTCTTGTTTCTATTTTTATGAATAAAAGCAATTACAGTAACTTCATCTTTCGTAGGCAAAGACTTAGGTGGAGGCCTTCAAACGGTCTTTCCAATTGTTACTACCCAAAGCACACAAAACTCTAGAATTACTTCATAATGCACTTAGTATATTCATTATTCAAGTAGGTATATTCATTTTAAACAACTCAAAATTTGGGAACCCTTAAACCGTCCATTACCATAAAGCAAACTAACACACTTTTCTGAGCAAATTGGAAGATGCAAATTTTGGTATTATTCTTTCACTAATTTCACTCACCTTGCATGGGTTTTAAAACAGTTAATTCTGGCAATTTCCTCTATATAATTTTAAGTATGACTTCAAGTGTATTTACACTCCAACTAACTTCAAAACAACGTGCTGTCTTATTGCCATTAATACAACCGGTAACTTTCACTAACAGCTTTTCCTCATCATTTCGTCATCATCATTACGCGACAGCGGCTCGATTGGACTGTGTAAAGATTGGGACTTCCCAACTCGGCCGGGAATCGAACACAGGACAGCGTGATTCAGGGGCAGCAACGCTAGCTACTATACCACGAGCTGCGGACCCGGGCGCTGATGTTCGCGCAGTTCAGAGACCCACAAACCATACATCAATCATCATCGACCTCGCGCAAGTAGTCTGCATACCAAAATTTCAAATCGAGGACAGTGCCTCAGATGCAACTCGCTACGCTAATACGTCAAATTCGTCATTATTACTGGTGCCAAAGTGGAAATTCACCCACAGAAGATGTGTTTTCAGCCTCATCCTGTCCCTTCCGTGTACTGCAGAACTATTCCAATGCCAAATTCTGTATAAAGGGTGAGGAACTAAAAACTCTTTGTCGGAATATTTGGCGAAATACACATCGGATTAAAAAAAAGTGGTAATAAACGTTGTTCACCTTGAAGAGCGACATCCATTAACATAATGCTCGACCCCCTGCACCACCCCAAGTGGCGGTAAGGGGGGGGGGCGACTTTGAGACCTTAAATAGGAACCCCAATTTTATTGCAAATTTTTTCACAGAGATGTGAAAAAATATGTAACTTTTGTATGAAATATTTCTTTCATTTCATGGTAGATGGCGCTGTAATCGGCACACATGAGTATGCGGTGACAATTCTTGCAAAACGGTAATATCTCAGAAAAATACATATCCGATTAAGAAACTCAAAGTACATTATTTGATATTTCGGAAAATGCTATCATGGGACACCGTCTATCCTCCCACAATGCATTCTTAGACTACATTTAGCGTTACCCAGGAACAACGACGTGGACGTAGTAGTAATGTGTTTCCTTCGGGGTGCTTGATTTTGGTCGTCCCCTTGCCTCTCACTATCCTGGGGTGTTTGATTACTGTGACTCCGCTTGCCCCTCACAAGTGTTTCAGTGCAGCATATGTTCGAAATGTTCCATTGTCTCTAATGCACATTGCAACTATGTGTCTGAATGACACTCCGACATGTATTAGTGTCTCTGCGCTGATGTTTGCATATTCACTGCGAACTCGCTGCCACATATCTTCGGGGGTTGTTGGTACACCCATGCAAACTCTCTCTTTTAGCCATCCCCACAGGAAAATATCTGGTGTACGTACTGGCCACGTTTGAGGACTTCCTCGTCCAATCTATCGACCCGGATGGTTACAGTTCAAAACTTCTCGAGTTAGTCGTGAATAATGCGGTGGGCACCCATCGTGTTGAAACGACATATCCAGTCTCATTTGAAGTGGAACGTCGTCCATTAGTATGGGTAAGACATTATCCACAATGTCGGTGTACATTTGACCAGTCAGATTACCTTTTGTGAAGTATGGGCCAATTACCTGCGTACCTAAAATACCGCACCAAACGTTGACACTCCATGGACGTTGATGTTCAACTTGCATTACCCAGTGGGGGTTCTCCACTGACTAATAATACGTATTATGTCGATTCACTTGACCACGATTCGTAAAATTTGATTCATCGGAGAAAGTATCTGTGAAATGAAATTATCATTGACTACCAGTTGTTCCTGCGTCCAGTTGCAGAAATTCAGGCGATTGTGAAAATCGTCACCATGCAGTTCTTGATGCAGCGATAAATGCGTAAAACACTTCTTTCCGAAATTCCTGGACCTCACGCAATTCGCAGAGAACTAATGTGAGAATTTGCAGCAACTGCAGATAAAACACTGACTGTGTTACCTTCGTTTGTCACACGCCGCGGCCGGACTCTTTCTCTACGTTTAACACTTCTCCTTCCAGTAAACAGATGGACAGTACTGCGGAACGTCGTTGCAGAAGGGAACATAGTAACATACCTTTGACGAGCTTCGTAAATGTTTCTATGAGCCCCAACGTACGCGGTAATGATTTCGACCCTCTCTGCCAGCGTTAATATAGAACAATTGCGACGAGATGTGTATTTTTTTTATTTATTGTATTTCAATTTTCCATCGGGGCGGGCTGGCAGCAGCATATGCGCTGCTCTTCAGCCGAAAGACAGAACAAACAATAGAAGACATTTAAAAATAAGATAAAGGAGAAAACATGGTGTACATAGATATAAAACAGGGGGAACATCATGGAAGACAATAAACAAAAAAGGGGCGACTGTAAAATGGAGATAAATACCGTAAAAAGTAGCGCACACAAAAAACCACACACTGGGATAATTAAAAGAACACAAGGCGCAGTATGACCGGAGCGTGAAAGTATCGGTGGATGGCGTAGCACATAACGATCACTGACAGTAACACTAAGTACAAGGCCAGCACACAATTAAAATCACACCTCTAGAAGTACAGGAGAACAGCACTAAACACAACACTGACATGGCACACTGACAATGATCAAAACGGAGGATCTGCCAGGCGCAAGGAGATGAGGGAGAAGGGAAGAAGGGGGGGAGGGGAAGAGAGGGGGGACATGGATGGGGAACACACCAAAGAGGGCCTGGTAGGGAGGGACGTGGGAGGGAAAGAGGTGAGGATGGGGTGCAGGGTCTCGGGGGGGGGGGGGGGGGGAAGGAGGTGAGAGGAAAAAGGGGGCCCTGGGGAGGAGAGGAACAAGGCCAGATTATAGTTGGAAGGAAGGGTATATGTCACGGCGAAGTTCATCATCCAGGAGGGGGAGGCGCTGGAAATTGCCCTGGTGAAGGAGATGGAGGGTGTGGAGGTGGAGAGAGGGAGGGATACAGCAATAGAGGCGCGGCAGCGGACAGGTGGTGGAGAGGAAAGAGGAAACCAGGGAGTGGGGAGGATCAAGCATGTGGACAATGTAAAGGATGCAGAGATGTTGGAGGAACAGGAGGAGGTGGGGGAAGAGGATGAGTTCATACAGGAGCCATGTGGGGGAAGGAAGGCACATACGGAAGGCAAGGCAGAGTGCATAGCGTTCGAGGATTTGGAGGGCCTTGTAAAAGCAGGTGGGTGCGGAGATCCAGGCAACGCTGGCATAACAGAGGATAGGACGGATGAGGGATTTGTAGGTGTGGAGGATGGTGGAAGGATGCAATCCCCATGTCCGGCCAGACAGGAGTTTCAGGAGGCAGAGACGGGAATGGGCATTCTGCTGGGTGGTCTGGAGGTGAGGGATCCAGTTGAGGTGACGGTCAAGGGTGAGGCCAAGGCATCTCAGGGTGGGGGTGAGCTGGATGGGATGACCATAAAGGGTGAGGTAGAAATCATGGATGATTGCCTGGGTTTTGGAGGGGTTGAGATGGAGGAACCACTGGTTACACCAAGTGGTGAACTGGTTAAGATGGGTTTGGAGGGTGGATTGGGACCGTTGAAGGGTAGGATATAGAGCCAGGAAGGCGGTGTCATCAGCATACTGGAGATGAAGGAGAGGGGAGAGGACAGAGCCCTGGGGGACGCCAGGAGTGGGATAAAAGATACGGTAGTTGGTGTTGTGGAGGGTGGCGCAGTAAGGACGGTGTGAGAGGAAGGAAGTGACCAGACGGACAAAATTGATAGGTAGGGCATAGGTTTGGAGTTTAAAGAGGAGACCAGGATGCCATACATGGTCATAGGCATTTTTGAAGTCGAGGGAAACAAAAATGGCAGAGCAACAGGAGTTAAGCTGGAGGGAGAGAAGGCGAATGACTTTAAGGAATTGGTCTTCAGCAGAGAAGGAGGGTCGGAAGCCACAGTGGGTAAGGAGGAGGAGGTGGTGTTGATTAAGATGCTAATGGATACGGCGGGAGAGGATGGATTCGAAGACCTTACTGAAGGCAGAGGTGAGGCAGATGGGATGATAGGAAGAGGCGACAGAAGGGAGTTTGTTGGGTTTGATGAATAAGAGGACACGGGAAGTCTTCCACAGGTCAGGGTAGAAGCCAGTAGAGAGGATGACGTTATAGACATGGGTGAGGACAGTCAGGAAGGAATAGGGGCTTTCTCTAAGGTGCCAGTAGGTGACACAGTCGTGAGAGGGGCCATGTTGTGTTTGGACCAGAGGATAAGTTTAATGTCTTGTGCTGAGATTGGAGTGTTGATGTCGGAGGGGGGCAACTGCCCCAAGTACTGGAGACTAGGAGCAAGTGGAGTGACCGAGGTATCAGCATGTTCCATGAGGGTGAGGAAAAGAAAATAATCAAAGTGGGGATCATCTGGGATGAAGAAGACCTCGGAAAGGTGGGAAGCGAAGTGGTTGGCCTTACTGAGGTTGTCAGGAAGGGGGCTGTCATTATGGAGAAGGGGGTAGTGGGAAGCGGAATGGGAATCAGTAAGGCGATGGAAGGCGGACCAGTACTTGGAGGAGATGATAGGGAGGATGGCGTTGAGTTGTGTGCAGGTCTGGCGCCAGTCTCGGCGTTTCGTTGCTGTAATAAGGTTCCGTACATGTCGCTGTATTTGCCGGTGGCGTTGGAGTGTATCCCTGTCACGAGTGTGCAGGAAGGAGCGATAGAGGCGGTGGGATTCAGGGAGGAGGAGGACAGCCAGCGGAGGGAGAGTGGGACGGTGGGGGCGGATGGTTTTAATAGAATCATGGGCCTCCACGGTGTCAGTAATTACCTTCTGAAGGAAGGATGAGGCGTGGATGAAGTCGTCAGGATGGCGATAGGTAAGAGGGTGGCTTTCGACCTAGGTGGCAATGGATTCCCGGTGGGCATCCCAGTTGGCATGATGGTAGTCATGGACGACCTTGGGACGGGGTGCAGGGTGGGGAGCCGGAGGGGGGCGGTGAGCAGACGTTATTGTGAGAAGGATGGGGAGCTGATCACTACCTGTGGGGTCAAGGATGGCGATGGCGATACGCCCAAGGAGGTTGGCGGAGGCAATGACAACATCGGGTGTGGTGTCACTTTCTGGTTGGATGTGCTGGGGAAGGGGAACAAGTTCACCTTGGATCGTGGAAAGGAACTGATGCCACCGCCGAAGGGCGGCAGGAGAGTGGCTATGGATGTTGAGGTTGGCGGCAATCACATAGGTGGAGAAGGTGCGGTCAGTGTGCGAGATGAAGTCATAAGGAAGAAGAGCAGTGGAGTGGACATAGATGGTGGCACAGGTAATGGTGAGGGAGGGGAAGAAGACGCTGAGGATAAAGGTGTTCTGTGGGGTCCTTGAGGAGAGGTTGTGGCCAGACGGGGATATGCTTAAGGTGGCCAATTGCGACTCCGCCCTGCGCATGAGGACAAGGAGCGTCAGTGCGGTGGAGGATATAGGGAGAGGTGCGGATAGAATGGTGGGGCTGGAGAAAGGATGAGATGTGTACAGTTCGAATCAGTGAAGTAACATGCACAGTCTGACCGCAGACTGAGCTATGATCATGGTATGTGCTTCATTCGACTGTAGGAGGTGTCACATAATAACATTATCAAAAATATCAAAAAAGTACTTCTATTATCTTAGGCGGATGTGTATTTGTTTGAGATAGTACCGTATTGCAACAATTCTCACCTCGTTTCCATGTTTGCCGATTGCAGCGCCATCTATTCTGAAACGAAAGAAATGTTTCATGCAAAAGTTACATATTTTGCACAGAGAATCCAAATCTGCAATAAAAAATAGGGTTTCTTAGTTAAGACTTCAAAGTCACCCCCCCCCTTGCCGCCCCCGGGGGTGATGCAAGGGGTTGAGGGTTATGTCAATGGATGTCCCTCTTCGAGGTGAACAACGTTTATTACCACTTTTTTAATCCGATGTGTATTTCGCCAAATATTCAGACAAACAGTTTAAAGTGCCTCACCCTGAATAATGGTTGATTATTTTATCCCATCTCTGGTGTTGAATATTTTTAAGGACACTGAGAGTCGCAGAAGATGAATACATTTAATAAGGGATTTGAAGACACAGATTTGAGTGTTTCCAAAATTGCTACTGTTTCCATCGTAGTACGTGAAACAATTTTAGGTATTGTGAAGGGCTTACCAACTTGGACCTGAGAACATAGAAATGCATGTCCAGTATACTCCCCTTGTGGAAGATTTGTTCTGTCCGTGTATATACAGATGTAACCAGGCCACTGGACTTCAATGAGATGATCAAATATGCATTTTATATTTAATAGTTTCCGAGTTTTTCGTATTAAAACAAACTTGAGTGTAACGTTGACGGACCATCAGCCGCACTCTTCACAATCAGCCTTACAGTTTTAAGGATGTTGGATGATGTGTAACGCATTCATGCCTGCCGCAACATGATGGCAGAGAGCGGTTAAGCGCAGTGGCGGCAGAGGCGTCGGCGCTACAATTCTCGTTTGCTGCTAACGGCTTGGCCTAGCGGCAGGCGGTTTCTGCGTAACTTCTGCTCTATGTAGAGGCGTTGGATAACTTTACGGACATGGGATCCACTCTTCAGTATATTCCTGAAGACACCCCTGTAAATCCCGAAGTCTATCGGCATACTTTTGTTAGACCACGTATATTGTATAGATAATGGGCTGCATACACTCAGATAATTATATCTAAGTTGGGCTATGAATTTGGAGTCTTATCAAAGTTCTCACAATAATTCCATTCGCATTATTCTGCCTCTCTTTCCTACGTGAGGGAAGTTAAATTTACAAGTATTATAGAAACTTGGATATTGTTTACACCAGGGCTTAACAACTGGCCGGTTTTGAGCGCGAGTACTCGCGTCTGCTCAGGCACGTGCTCGCGAGCAGGTGCAAGGTCGCAGAGTAAGGAGGGAGGGGAGGGAGGGGAAATGCGCGCGCACGTTTGAATGTGATCTCGCGTTCTTAGCAGATTTAACTAGCCATCTGAATGCTTTGAACATTTCACTACAACGTAAAGATCTGCTAATTACTCATTTCATAGATCGAATACGAGCTTTTAAAATGAAATTGACACTTTGGGTGAGTCAGCTGGAAACAGGAAACCTAGTTCATTTTCCTAAATTATCATCCATGCAAGATGTTCACAATGACTGTGAACGTTATTCACATAGTTTAACTGATCAGCGCTTTCAAGATCTGGCAGCACTAGACAGTGATTTTGATCTGTTCTCTCCATATTCAGCGAATATTTAAGAGATTCGTCCTGAGCTGCAGCAAGAAATTATTGACCTGCAGTGTGACAGAGAATACAGAGACAAATTTCAGAACAAGAAAAACATTTTGGAATTCTACAGACACTTCCCTCAGGATAGAGTTCCTCGTTTGCACAAACTGGCGGCTGCAATAATATCAATGTTCGGTTCCACGTATTTTTGTGAACAACTGTTCTCTGCAATGAAATGTAACAAGACGCGCCTGAGAAACGCATTGTCTGATCGAAATTTAAACTGCACACTGCGCCTAAAATGCACAAGAACAATTACTCCGAACATAGACGCAATTGTAAAGGGCAAAAAGTACAAGATAACCGAGAATCCCACACTTCAGTGACACCTTTTATTGTGTAACAGTTCACAAATTAATGCGAATGTAGAGGCATACACTAAGCTAATAAAATTATGTGGCATGTGTACATTCTCCTTTATTTGTTTCATTTGTCGCAGTAATAATTCGTGAGTGATATCCCTGCAGGTGGCCGCGGATTTACATTGACTGGCGGCAGCTGTTGTGTGCCCCACGTGACTTTCCCCACTCTCCGCTCTGGTCCGGTAGTGGGGGTAGCGTGTTCGCGCTGCTCCGTGCTCGCGCCTTGCTGCTCACAGCTTGCTCCGCGAGCACGTATGTTGTGAAGCCCTGGTTTACACTGTAAAACGACCACATTTCGGTGTAGAACCGCTGAAACCCGGGCCTGATGACCAGCTTGTGAAACATACAGCAGTAACCAAACCAGCAAGTTGGAAGACGCTCATCTTTAGTGTGTATGCAAAATATCTCTCTTTTGTATTACAATTAGCTGCTATAAATGGCTGCCACCATTTACGTGCCTAAAGCTGTACTGGAGCATAGAAAATGCAATTACACTATTCATCACTGATGGTTACAGAGCCTGTCTTTATTATCATTATATCCGAAAGGTGTCAAGTGTCGGTTTTAATACATGCGAGTATGCTGTGTAATGCTGTATATATATGTACAACTTTCCCAGTAGTTTATTTCACGTAAATAAAAACTAATCTCGTCCACAGTGAGATGTAAGCCATCAGTAAATAGCCACAATCATCTTAGAAGTTGCCAGTTCCACACGTCATAATTCTGTTGCGTTCTCGAACCGACCAATGCTGTGCTATTGTCACACTTCTAGCAACACACACCTCCACTCCACTGTCCGCCGGGGGCTCACAGTTCTCTCGTGAGTTCGCGTATGGGGCATACGGGGTTCCAAGCCATTGCAGCCCTTTCTTCCTTCAAGGGCTGCACTCTCTTCCCCTTGACCCCCCCCCCCTTTACGTCGGCCCAGCTTTATTCCTGGGTTATGCTACCCCTTACAGCCTTGTTCCCCTTGTTCCTTTCTCACCTTTCCTTTTCGGAGTTTTTGTTCCCTCTTGGAGTTTGACCTCTCCTTCTAAATTTTGTTTCCGCAGTGTGAGCCAACTGGGGAAGAACACCTTACTTAGTCTTCGACGTGTACGTAGGAGCGGTTTCTTGTCATTCTGGAGCACTTACACTCCTGGGATAGGCTGCCGTGCCAGAAAGCCCTTTCTGTGGCTGAGTGGCGCCCGTGGGGTGAGCCTCTGATAGCTTTAAGCTTTGCGTACGAAATGTATTAGGCTTAAGAAAACTGGCCATTCTACTAAAACTGTCTCTTTTTTTTGGCAATGGATCTTTTAATACTGCTTCTATGATCCCGTGGCTTTTTCTTCCCCTTCCTATAGCCAGGGAGGAGGGCCAGGCACGCCGCCTTGGGGTGAAACATTTCGTCTGCTGTCTCGTCTGCACCTGGATTGACGGAGACACTTCCACTGTCACCAAGTCGTTATTTTCGTGGGAGCTTCAAAGACAAGTTTGGTGAAGTGAACACTGAGTAAGATGCGGTCAGGTTCACTGTTGATCAAAAATTCTTCTGCCAGACCATGTTGGCAACATCCCTGTGTCCATTACACCTCACCAGTTATTGATTATGGTTCAGGTAGTCACATGTTATAGAGACCTCATCCTTCAAACAGATGAGGAACTGTGGGCCAGACTGGAATGGGGGGGGGGGCGGTCATTTTGTTAGGAGTTTTCAGAAAGAATGTAAGGACAATCACGTCTATACCACCACCTTAATTCTCCCAGAGGAAATCAAGGTTTCGGTTTGTCAATGTGATGTGAACCTGTACGTCCCGCCATCAATGAAGTGTTTCGGTGTTTTGCGTTTTTGGCACATGTCTTCCAGCTTCACAGACCCTCTATGCTGTGAATGTGGATGACCACTCCATGCTCCATGAGAGGACCAGTGTTAATTCTCACAAACAGCATTTCCTACGCTCTCCAGATATCAGAAATATTACTGTCTTAACCATGTGTCTATGACGTCAGACTTTGTCTGTGTCATGTAATTTCTCCTCCCTCTCCCCCTTATCCCAGTCCTGGCCCGTTCCTCTCCTCTCCCCCATCGGTTCCCACACCCTTTCCTCTGGATGCTGCTCCCCTACGTGGCTGCAGAAGTTTGGCCCTTCTTCAGTGCCTGCCAGCGATGTGATGCACTCCTGAGACCCCTTCACCAGTACCTCCCTGACTAGAGACATGCTGCCACAAGTTGGCTGCTGGACCCACAGTCCATGTGCCGCAATGTCACCTGCTCTCTGTCAGTGCCATATCTCACTGAAGCCAGTTCTCTCTCCTGGCCCTGCTCTCCTCGACCTATGAAAGAGAAGAAGAAGACAGACGTCAATGGTCAAGGCCTCCCCAGTGCTCCCAGAGGTACCAACTCCCTCCTCACAACCTGAGTATGAGCTCTTGTTTATGGATGTCACCCCGTCGTTGTTGGTGATTGATAGTGACATGGCAGCATGACCAGCTCTGGCCCATTTGCCTCCTATTTAGATCCTTATTCTGGGCTTGTTCAATGCAATTGTAACAGATACTACCGTCACCTCCTGGAGTTCCAGTCCTTTATATCATTTCACTCCACAGCTTGTGTCATTCTCCAGGAATCTCATTTTACTGATGCCCACTCACTGACCCTTTATGGGATTTTACTTTCTGTTGGAAGCAGGTAGTCCCTTTGAGGGCTGCCAGTGGCATTTGCACATTGGTCTATACAGACGTTGTTAGTACATGGACCCACCCTTCATACCACATCAGAAGCAGTTGCTGTCCAGGTGCAGTTTCACTCTGTGGTCATTGTTTGCAAACTCTATCTGCCTCCTGCAGGCTACCTACGCCCACTGCCCTAACTTCCCTCCTTCAGCAACTCCCCCATTCTTTCCTCCTCCTTGAGGATTTAATGCCCATCACCACTTGTGGGTTTTTTGTCTAGTTGGGGTGTTCTCATAAACTGGTTCCTTGTGGATCATGACCTGTGCTTTCTTAATGTTGGTTCCCCTACCTATTCTGGTGCCATTGATCTTTTCCTGACTTCCACTCCCTTTCGCCCTTCGTTACACTGATCCCTGCGTAATGACCTCTGTGATAGAGATTATTTTCTGTTTATTCTCTCGTTCTCTTCCCACCTTCCAATGGCCAGGTTACCCTACTGGGATTTCCATCCTGCTGATTGGCCTTTGTGTACCTCTCAGGTCGTGTTTAACCTCTTTTTCTCAGGTTACTTGTGCGATATGATCATTTGCGCTACTGGTATTGCCGCCCCCAGTCGATGGGCACCTTTCGCCGCCTGCCATTCCCTTGCTGGGGCATGGCGATTACCGTCAGTCCTTGGAATGGCTTAAGCAGTACCTGTCCTCTACTGGTCTTATTACATTTAAACACCTTCTCGCCAAAGGCGGTTGCTTAATCAAACAGAGCAAACAGCTGTGTTCGGATTGCTGCGTCTCCTCCGTGGGTTCTTCTGTCCTTCATCACAGGTGTGGGCTATGGTCTGTACCTTCCAAGGATGCCAAGGGCTGTCTTACATCCTGAGACTTACCCTCCTGGGGTTTCTTTCCAGGAACCCACTGCTGAACACGCCGGTGGCGAAATGGTCCCATCTAGTGGGGGACAACAATCCCTGCGCTGCGAATAATCGTGTCAGACACGTCGCATCAACCTGATAAATGGGGGAAAACACAACATGGGAGGTACATAGAGGCCAATCAGCATCATGGAAACCCGGTGGCGTATTGCGGTCATCAGGAGGTGGAAAGGGAATGAGAGAACCAATGGAAAGTGCTCGCTATTGCAGAGGTCATCATGTTGTGACCAGTATAATGAAAGGAGAAGGAGAGGGGAAGTGAGTGAAAGATCAATGGCAGAGGAAGTGGCCTAAGCGGTAAGGTTGGCTAGGGGAACCATAATTGAGAATGTACAGGTTGTAGTCCACAGAAAACTGGTCTATGAGAGTTTGTTCTCTCATTTTTGTGACTGTAAAATGTTGTCTGGTAGTCTGTAGCGCAATTTTCGTTTCTGCTGAACAGCCAGCTTCGCAGCTCATGAGGCATCAGCCTCCATTGGCGATATGTCAGCAGGTTAACAAGCCGCATACCTAGGTTTCTGACTGTGCTTTTATAATCAGTTCTTAAGTTAATATTACGGGGATGGGTACAATGTGTGCATGTTGTGTGCGGGTGCAGGAGGAGCTGGCCACAGATCACGAACAGCAAAACGTGCTTTTGGCTATGGTTAGTCGTCTTCAGGCTGCCGCCTCCGGGTGGCAGAGAACCGGAGTATACGAAGCCTTTGGTGGAGACCCTCTACACTATTCGAGACTAAAGGACCCCAATCGCTGCTGGGAACAATGCTGCAAATTGCGAGCTCCGCTTGTACCCTGCGTGAAAAGCCAGCAGCCTTCACCAGCTACGTCAACCGTCTGTAGACTATGAACTAAGGATGGCCTCAGAACACAAGCGACAGGCGTCGTTGGTGCCGACGTGAGGCACAACTTTCAGACGACTGCACCCTACACGGTCGATAGTCGCACGCAAGACCTGCTCCACATCTCAGATGAAGTGCCTCTGCACACTCACAAAATGCACATTCACTTCCTTTCCGGCCCTGAACGCAATCTGCCTAAGCGGCTCCATAGCGCGCCTAACATTGGAATTCTCAGTAACTAGTAAATCATGACTGGGTGTTGTGTGATGTGCTTAGGTTAGTTAGGTTTAAGTAGTTCTAAGTTCTAGGGGACTGATGACCATAGCTGTTAAGTCCCATAGTGCTCAGAGCCATTTGAACCATTTAAACTAGTAAATCCTCCCCCTCCCCTCCCCACTCCCCTGCCGCTCTGTATACCAGCTCGCACTTTGCTGAAGGAGCGGACACCCGCCCACTCACATGGTGGAAAGGCGAGGTCAGACTGCTGGGTACCATATTGGCCCGCCGAATGTGTGACCATCTGCCATCCACCCTCCTGTGAGGACAGATCCATCACATCGGGTACGCTGGGAGGTGCGCCGACAGCAGAGCCCGTGGGCAAAAAAGCAACACCTGAAGTGTCTCATGCAGAACACCAGACGACTCACTGATATACGAAATCAGACCGCGTTCAGAGTAAAGACGCTTCGACTGTCAAAATTTTATTAGTAAATTGTCGAAGTATTCGTAACAAAGTTCTATAATGCACTGCCCTCCAGAAAACTTCTCAAGCTCAAATTATTCTCGGGACCGAGTGCTGGTTGAAATCCGAAATAGGAATCTCAGGTATTTAAAAATTCATGGAACATATATCCAAAAGACAGATTAAACGCCATAGGAGGGGGTGCATTCATTGCAGTTGGCAAAAATCTTGTCTCTACTGAGATCGAATTTGAGTGTGACAGTGAAGTTATCTAATTCTCGTATAACAGGTCTAGGTGAAACAAGGTAATTGTTGGATATTGTTACCGGCCACCCGATTCCGCTGTGACGGTTTTAGAATCAGTGACAGAAACACTATGTTCAATAGTGCTGAAATACCCAAATCATAAACATTACCTGAAGGAGACTTTAACCTACCACGTATAGACTGGGCCGTCTATGGAAGCATTGCAGGGTACAGACAGTCTTGAGAAGTTCTTCTGGACACATTTTACGAAAACTGTCTTCAACAGCTATTTCGCCAGTCCACAAGCAATGGAAACATTTTAGACCTTGTAGCTACAAACAGACCTGACCTAGTCGACAGCGTCAGTATAGAAACAGAGATTAGTGACCGTGATGTAATCATAGCGACTTTGGTTACTAAATCTAATAAAGCAATCGGAAGTCCACGAGGATATTTCTGCTAGAAAGAGCAGATAGGCAATTGTTAGCATCCCACTTAGACAATCAACTGACATAATTTATTTCCAGGACGATGAACGTAGAGGAATTATGGGCAAAGTTCAAACGGACTGTAAATCATACTCTTGAGAAGTATGCGCATCGTAAGTGGGTTAAGGATGGAAAAGACTCATCATGGTTTCACAACGAAACTCGAAAAATGCTGTGGAAGCAAAAGCTGTTGCACCTTCAGTTCAAAAGAGAACGTGCGAATGACCACAGACAAAAGTTAAGAGAAATTCGTGCATCTGGAAAATATCCATGCGTGAAGCTTGCAACAACTACCACCGTCGTACCTCTGCAAAAGATCTTGCCGAGAACCGGAGAAAATTCTTCTCATAAGTAAATTCGCTAACTCGGTCTAAAGCTTCTATACAGTCACTCGTTGAACAGTCTGGTGTGGCAGCAGAAAATAGTAAATCCGAAGCTTTAAATTTCGCATTTAAGAAATCTTTCACACAGGAGAATCGTGCGAACATACCGTCGTTTGACTATCGAACAGAATCCCGTGCGGAGGACAAAGTAATAAGCGTCACTGTTGTAGAGAAACAACTGAAAGAGTTGAAAGAAAACGAATCGCCAGGTCCTGGTGGAGTCCGAGTTCGGTTTTACAAAGGGTACTCAATAGCATTTGCCCCTTACTTAGTTTTTCATTTATGGTGAATCTCTCGCCCAGCATCAAGTCCCAAGCGGCTGGATAAAAGTGCAGGTGACTCCTGTTTATAAAAAGCGTAAAAGAACGGACCTGCAAAATCACATAAAAAAGTGTGTGAAATCTTATGGGACTTAACAGCTAAGGTCATCAGTCCCTAAGCTTACACACTACTTAACCTAAATCATCCTAAGCACAAACACACACACCCATGTCCGAGGGAGGACTCGAACCTCCGCCGGGACCAGCCGCACAGTCCATGACTTCAGCGCCTAAGACAGCTCGGCTAATCCCGCGCGGCTGCAAAATTACAGACCAGTATCCTTAACATCGGTGTGCTGCAGAATCCTCGAACATTATCTTAGTTCAAATATAATAAATTTCCTTTAGAGGGAAATTGCTTCGCCCGTGCGAAACTCAGCTTGCACTTTTCTGATATTAGATCCTGTGAACTATGGACGAAGGGCAACAGGGGAATCCACATTTCTAGATTTCCGCAAAGCATTACACACGATACCACACTGCCGACTATTAACGAAGGCACAGAAATATGGAATAAGTTCCCAGGTATGTGAGTGGTTAAAAAACTTCTTAAATAGCAGAATCCAGTATGTGGTCCTCGACGACGGTTGCTCATCAGAGACAAGAGTATCGTCAGGAGGGCCCCAGATAAGTGTGATAGGACCGCTGTCATTTTCTAAATACATAAATGATTTGGCGGACGGGGTAAGCAGCAGTCCGCGGCATTTTGCTGATAATGGGCAGATGTCGTTGTTGAGTGGCTCTAGGAGGATACAAGATGACATAGACAAAAATTCTAGTTGGTGTGATGAATGGCAGTTAGCTCTAAATGTTGAAAAATGTAAGTTAATACAGATGAGTAGGAAAAACAAGCCCAAAATGTTCGAATACAGTATTAGTAGTGTGCTGTTTGACACAAACACGTCGATTACATATGTAAGCATAACGGTTCAAAGCAATATGAAATGGAATGAGCATCCAAGAACTGTAGTAGGAAAGGCGAAAGGTCGCCTTCAGTATTGGGAGACTTTTAGGAAAGAGTGGTTCACCTGTAAAGTAGACCGCATAAAGGACACTAGTGCCACCCACTGTCGAATGCTTTTCAAGTGTATGGGATCGGCAGCAGATCGGATTGAAGGAAGACATCGAATATATTCAGAAGCAGGCTGCTAGATTTGTTACACGTAAGTTGAAAAAACATACAAGCATTACGGAGATGCTTCAGGTACTCATATGGGTATCAAAAGAGGGAAGGCGATGTTCTTTTTCGAGAAGCAGTATTGAGGAAATTTAGAGAACTGGCATTTGAGGCTGACTGCAGAACGATTCTGCCGCCAATGTACATTTCGCATGAGGACCATGAAGATAAGAGAGATTAGGGCTCGTACAGAGGCATATAGGCAGTCATTTTTCCCTCGTGAGGGGAACAGAAAAGAAAAGGCTAGTAGTAGTACAGGGTGCTCTCCGAGACGCATCATATGATGGCTTGCGGAGTATGTATACAGGGCAATTCAAAAAAATGTTTACAAACTGAAAAAGCGCATCAGACGTTCAACAAGCATCAGTAAATACATAAGAACCGGGGGTCATAAAATCCATCCAGGCCTACTAAATGCCATTGCAGTTATTTAGTCACATGCTACAAATGAATGTCCACTACAGGAGATCCTCAAAGTTTTGTCTAGATGCCTCAAGACACGCCTGACATCGACGCTGCGTTGTACAGAGCACACTCTCAAAGATACCTGGTGTATCTCAGAGACATCCTGCTGCCGCAACGATCCTGCCTACTCTGTTCTCTGCTGATAAAACAGGTGTTTCGTACACAAAGCCCTTCATATACGTCCACAGGAAAAATTGACTGAGGACAGATCGGGTGACGGTGGTGGTAATGTGCCTCGCCCACTGCCATCAGCGCAGTGGCAGGGAAAAGTTGCCTGCAGATATGCCCTCACCTGTGTGCTGAAATGCAAGGGGGCGCCGACAAGCTGAAATCGAATGCGGTGACGAATAGGCTTGAGAACGTCATTCAGCATGTCCAGCAGGAATACGAGATATGTGCGATCATTAAGTCGGTCAAAGAAAATGCATGGGCCAATTAAACAGTCTCCAGTGATGCCAGCCGACATATGAATAGTAAATCAACATTTTGAAGCATGCACACGTATAGCACGTGGGTTCATATCCGCTCATGTATGCAGGTTGTGAACGTTCATCACACCCTTGAGCGAGAATGCATCTTCAGTCAAACAGTAGTGGAGAGGTCACTCACTGTGAAGCTTAAGTTTTGTGACTGAAGATGTCACCAACAAAGATTGGGTGACATCTATAAAAAAGAGGTCAGATTCATTGTGCAAGGGGGAAATCGGCACATCTGGGTCACTGGATGGATTATGTCCCATGACTTATGTTTCGTCTTCTCTTTCGTAGGTCGACCAGGAAAGGGCCCAAAGAGGGAGTGAGCAGGCTCTAGCGAGTTCTTGAACCGAGAAAAGTTGGTGACCTTGGGGCACAGACTGTGGGTCTCACAGCTGATGCTTGCCACCAGGGGACAGGTCTCAGGAGGGGGCCCCAACACTGACAGACACTGGAGAAGAAGGATTATTCTGTGGCTGGGTAGTGGGAACGGCACCCAGATGAGAGGGTGAGTGAACTGCAGAGAAGTGGAAGAGGAGAGTGGGGTGGAAGTTGTATGAGGGTTGGAACTTTAATAGGGGCAACTATTTATTTACTGCTTGTAAAAAATAGATACCTGTTTCAAAGTTTTACTGACCTTCAAAGTAGTCACCAGCATTGTGTATAACCCGTTTCAAGCTATGTGGAAGTCGTAGAATACTGTTAGCAGTGGCAGTTGTGTGGACAGTTCGAGCGGCGCGGTCTACTGCCCGACGAATTTGTAGCACTTCTGAACCGAAATTAGTGAAGTGTTTCCTTCAGTTTAGAAATCGAGTTGAACTCACGAAGGCTTAAGTCAGGAGAGTGCAGTAGGTACTATAGCACTAAGCAACCCCATCAGTCAAACAAATCAGAAACAGCTTGCACTGTGCGTGCGTGAGCATTGTCCTGGAAAATGATGGTCAGGTCCTGCTGAAAGTGCCATCACTTCTGTGTCGAAGCTGGTCGTAGGTTGTGTTCCAAAACTGAACAGCACAGAGACAGAAGTGATGACACACTCTGCAGGACCTGACCATCATTTTCCAGGACAATGCTCAAGCACGCACAGTGCAAGCTGTTTCTGATTTGTTTGACTTATGGGGCTGCTTAGTGCTATAGTACCTACTGCACTCTCCTGACTTAAGCCTTCGTGAGTTCAACTCGATTTCTAAACTGAAGGAAACACTTCACTGCATTCGCTTCAGATCAGCTACAAATTCGTCGGGCAATAGACCGAGCCACTCGAACTGTCGACACAACTGGCACACCTAAGAGTATCCTACGACATCCACATCGCTGGCAACGGGTTATACTCAACGCTGGTGACTACGCTGAAGGTCAGTAAAACTTTGAAACATGTACCTCTTTTGTACGAGCTGTAAGTAAATAGTTGCCACTATTAAAGTTCCAACCCTCATATAAGGAGGAAGGAGGAGGGAGAAAATATGTAAACAGGTAAAGTTAGACGTCATAGACACTCGGGAAAGATGCTCATATTTCTGATGAGCATCACTGTAGGATAAACGAACAAGTAATGTATATTCTGGTATTTTGTTTTCCTTCTTATAAACTGGGCAATCTAGTGAGCACAGAACGTGATGGTTGTGTCCACTAACATACATAAGCAGTTGAACAGAGGAGCGTCCCTCATGGAACAGACATCTACATTTACTGCTTAGAGGGAGCGCTGTACACCTTATGGTTAGTAGGACGTATAATTTTCCATCACGCTGATAAACCATAACCTTGACCTTCTCTGGGATCGAATCCCCCTCAGTGCAAAAAATAAAGGATCCGCTGTCCCTCGATAGTTACTCCTGATCAGTCTTAGCGACGTCTCCTGCAAGTTATCTGAACAGATGGTGGCTTGTCAGCATGATTGGGCCTCGAATCTTGGGACCTTTTGTGTTCTTACCAGAGTGGCTTTCAGGAAGTGTGGTCTCTGAGGAGTCATCTGCTCTGGTTGGAAACTGAAGATCAGCAGACCTTTTCTCAGCACCGCCATCTTGTTGCGGTTTTCTTTGAACTGTGTAAGGCCTATGGTCTGACTTAGTGTCTTCACATCTTACTTACACTCCCTGAGAGGAGTCTTAAGGACCCCTTCTCCTGTTTTATTCCCCAGTTTCTGTCGCATCAGTCGTTCCAAGTTTGGGTTGGCACCATTCTCAGTTCTCCATGGGTCCTGGAGAGTGGTGTTCCACAGGGTTTTGCATTAAGCGTACTTCTTTTCCTCATTGCTACTGATGGACTCGTGCTCTATGCTGTACTCTTCACTACCCCAGATCTGTACGTGGATAATTTCTGTATCTGAGCTAGTTCCCACCTGGTTGCCTCTGTAGAGCAATGATTCCATAGTGCCATCTGGCACACTTATGCACATGGTTCTCAGTTCTTCCCGTAAGTCGTGAGTGGTCCATCCTGATCCAGAGCTCTGTCTTCTCAACACCTGACTGTGGTCCCCTACTTCCATTTATTGGGTTTTGTTTCTGACAACAAGCTTACTTCGTTGCCCCATATCTACCTTCTGAAGATTGGTTGTTTCTGTAAACTCAATGTTCTTCACTTCCTTACCCACACCTCTTGAGGCATGGATCAAGTGACTCTTCTCCACCATTATTGGCCTTAGTTCAGTCCTGTCTGGAGGAAGGTTGTCAAGTTTGTGGCTCAGATACCCCTCCCACACAGCTGCTATTGGACCCAGTCAATCGGTGCGGTATACATTTGGTCACAGGTGCCTTTTGCACGAGCCCAGTCAATAGCCTTCAAGTTGTCACTGGAATTCCCCCACCCTCATTCAGTTCATCACTCTCAGCTCCCAGTTTCCGATGCTATCGCCACCCACTCTTTCCCTGCTCACTCCTCTTATTCTATTATTTTTGCGACTTCTGGACATCACCCACCAGCTGCCTGCCCTCGAGTGATTTTACTGGTTGGGTTCTGCCTCATTTGTCTCTACCATGATTTCTGTTTTCCTCTTTGTCCTGTTCCCCATGATCCCTCCCAAACACAACATCCCCCTGGTTAGTTCTTCAGTCCTGGATTCAGATGGATGTTCCTGGGGTCCAAAAGCTTCCATTGCTCTGATGGTTTTCCCTTGTTTCTTCCACTTGCTTTTATGGGAATTTTGGAATGCTCTTCTTTTTACACTGAGGGCTCTAAATCCTCTGATCCTCGGCTATGTTTCCACATCTTGGCATGGAACACCATCTCTTGCCTGCCATACGTGGGGTGTTTGCTGCAGTACTGATGGTCGTTTACTGGGCTCCCTGCTTTGTTAAACGGTCTTACCTCACCCAAGTTATGTTATGTAAGGATTCGATGAGCAACCTTCAGGCTATCACCAGTCTTGACCGTGATGCATTTTCAGTTGATTTCCTTTGGGTTCCTGGCCACATGGATATCCTGGGTAATGGATAATGAGCTTGCTGATCGTCTGGCTTGGGGCAGCCACCTTCTTCCTATTCGATGTGACCTCTGCAAGACGGATTTTGCTGCTTGATGTCATATTCTTTTTCGCTTAATCGTGGTCCCACTCTTTGTGGCTCACCCTACTGTCTAATAAACTTCATGTGATTAAAGGGAGTCCCACCACACAGCATTCTTCTCTCCACAGCTCCCAGTGGGAATCTATCAACCTCTGTCATATTTGTATCAGGCATATGAGGCTGATCCATGGTTTTGTACTCAATAATGAGGCGCCCTCCCTTTGTAATTGTGGGGTCCCCCTAACACTGATACGAATTTTGCTGGACTGGCCCCACCTTTTGGCCTTTCACATTAAATATGCCCTCCAATTCTCTTTGTCTCCTTAATGGATGACCCTTCCATGGTTAAACCTATCCTCAGTTTCCTTCGCCAAAGTGTTTCCTCTTTTCAGATGTAAGTACCTGAGTTTCCTTCCAGAATCGACGTCTCTTGGTCAGCATTGGCACAGCTTTGGGAGGCCTTCAGGCTTGCCTCCATACTGGCCACATTTCCCCCTTTTCCCCATGTTTTGTCTGGTCTTTTGTCTTCTTTTGTTTCCTCCTCTTTTATGTCTTCTTTCCCTGGTAATGAGCCCATTGTCACTATCATGGTATGGTGTGGGGATCAGTATGGGCCGGCAGCAGTGCCGGTGTCCTGTCATGTGTAGTGCCTCTGAGACACCCCTTGTTGTCATCCCTCCACCTCCTCTCCCCTCCTGTTCTTCACTCTTCCTGCCACCCCAGCGTTCCTTCTGCCTCTTTGTTTGCCTGTTTCCCTTTCCCATCTACTGGACTGTGATGTTGGTGTTGTTCTTCCTTTAGTTTGTGCTACCTTGGATAATGAACCTGATAATCTCTCCGTTTGGACTCCTTTTCTCTCCTGTCCCCTTCCAATCTACCAATCAACCATCCCCCTACTGCCACCCTCTCCTCATCCTCTCTCTACAAAATTTAAATACCCACATTGTCCCAGATCCGGAAAACTACGCTGTGATTACCTCTGCTCTCCATCATATCATTTTACGAACAATTCATTCCGACACAAATTAGTCAATCAGTCTCGTTTCTCTTCCCATCAACACCTTAAAACTACTTCTTAAATTACATCTACTACTGTTCTATGCTGCCCTCTACATCCCTCACGCCTGTAGATCTCCTTTTTACTATAATCTTTCATTATACCTGTTGTCATAAGACAGCACTAGTTCTTTTTTGGCATCAACTAACTCACCTGAAGAACCAGAAAATATGCATCTGACAAAGAAGTGAAACTTCCAGAAAACATGATTGGATGTCAATGTAACTTCGCACATGTACACTCCATTGGTAGGTTATCAAAGACCAGTTACAACAATTGTGAACCAGTTTGCCTCTAGAGAGGATACAACTACTCTATGACACTCTTCCCAACCGAATCAGCGCATGCATCCAAGATCCAGGCCAGAGGACGGTGCAATGTCCTACTGACAAGTGGGCTTATATACCGAGTTCTTAGTAAATTTGATTTAATATTTCATTCAAACTCAACCCGTGAAGTTTCATTGCATTTCCTCATTCCCTACTCCTATCACTATCATTCATTTAATAAATCATTATTTTAGCTTCAGTAAGTATTAGTAGGCCCCCTTTGTAGGACGTAATTCGTAAAAAAGAGGCGGACGCTGAGAATTTGCTTCTGATGATCTTTTCCATCTGGAAAATTAAATTCCCATCAAAATAGAAATTAATTCTTTACGCCATCAATAGGTACCACTCACGAGCAATAACCTATGAGTCGTGCTCTAAGATACCGGGTGATCAAAAAGTCAATATAAATTTGAAAACTTAATAAACCACGGAATAATGTAGATAGAGGGATAAAAATTGAAACACATGCTTGGAATGACATGGGGTTTTATTAGAACAAAAAAAAATTGCTAGACGCGTAAAAGATCTCTTGCTCGCATCGTTTGGTGATGATCATGTGCTCAGCCGCCACTTTCGTCATGCTTGGCCTCCCAGGTCCCCAGACCTCACTCAGTCCGTGCGATTATTGGCTTTGGGGTTACCTGAAGTCGCAAGTGTATCGTGATCGACCGACATCTCTAGGGATGCTGAAAGACAACATCCGACGCCAATGCCTCACCATAACTCCGGACATGCTTTACAGTGCTGTTCACAACATTATTCCTCGACTACAACTATTGTTGAGGAATGATGGTGGACATATTGAGCATTTTCTGTAAAGAATATCATCTTTGCTTTGTTTTGCTAATTATTGCTATTCTGATCAGATGAAGCGCCATCTGTCGGACATTTTGTGAACTTTTATATTTGTTTGTGTCTAATAAAACCCCAAGTCATTCCAAGCATGTCTGTCAATTTGTACCTCTCTATCTACATTATTCCGTGATTTATTCAGTTTTCAAATTTATACTGACTTTTTGATCACCCGGTACTTTCGAAACTGAGATGTGCCGATCAGAGTCGACAACGAAGAAACTTGAGGTCTGAGATTATTTTCACTTGAGATCAACTGAATCAAAGACAACCACCTAGTACTGTGCAGCACCCATTTTTGACCAAATGAGGCAGTACGTTGTCATGGCTAGGACACAGAAACGCCGAATATTGGGAATCCACCTAGCTCATATGCAATCCACATCTTAAAGGGACTGGTCAGGTCTGGGTCCAAGGCACACACACCTCGCTCCTTGGCGTCCTAGGTGAGCTCAGTAGCATTTAGGTCACGTGTCTTTGGCGGAGGGGGAGGTGGAGAAATGACTCTTACACAATATTGTCATGCCAGTGAAGTGTCTGTCAACCATATCGGCAAAATTCGGGTCAATGGTGTGGTGAATTATCTTGCTAAGAGTACAGTTCACCCATGCAATGTTATTGGTGGTCAGGTGGACGCACATCATTAGACTGCTTAGTTATCTGGTGTGAGACCTGTAAACGTGCTGCCCGAGCATACCAACATAACCTGCCCCTGCTGTCAAGTGAGATGCTTAGTAGTGCCTTGCCATCAGTTTGCTGCAACGTGTACCATGGCTCCTCACTACAGGTGAGCTTTTTCCAAACTCCTAGCGTTCATTGATAGCGTTACTGCGCCCGTGCTAATCTCTGCGCACTGTAACGTGCAGTAATCAGATGTACACGTATAGGGCCGTGGTTTTGGATTGTACAGCTGCTCACTAATAGTTGTCCAGCATTTGAGTGGCAAGTGATTCCTTTGTGCTTCATCTGGACGTTGTTACAGTCGGTGATATTCACGTACGCCCTTGACATGGAGGCACTTGAAAATTCCAGTGTCCGCCCAATGTCTGAGATTGAGTGTTCTCTGCGTGTGGTACCAAGAGTCTAACTGGAATCAAACGTGCTAACACTGTGCAGCTTACCAGTCCTGTACTTGACTGTTACGCTAACGGCTAGTTCGAAGTCTAACGACATCAAGTAACTTGACATGCCAAACTATATCATTCACCGTGATTTCAGGAGCAAATTCTATCCAAACCAGCTGCTATCTCTAATTCAGTTGCTCGTGATAGCACATGGCTAGTTTCCTATAGTAACCATAAGTGAACACAAAATTGTCTTTAATTATGTTTAGCAAATATTGATTGTTTTTATATACAAGTACCCAAGATTAAATACATATTAGTCTAGAGAAGGCTGCAGCCGTTGTTGTTGTTGCAATTATTATTATTATTTCAACAGATATTTCATTTCAAGTACTTTTGCTTCCAGAAGAGCTAAATGTTCTCAGGAAAAATTTCTATGAATCGCGCGTAGTTATAGACCGATCATCTTCAGCGTATTCTCTAGATCAGGACTTGTATTCCTGCCTGAGTTACAATTCATTTACCCCCCAGGGGGCTCACGGTTCTTTCGTGAGTTCGTGCGTGGCGCACACGGGGCCCCGAGCTATTTGCAGCCCTTTCTTCCTTCCTCGGCTGCATTCTCTTCCCTCTGCCCTCCTTCCATATCCTTGTTCCTTCCCCTCTGCTCCCTCTTTCCCCTCTCTTGGTATCCTTCCTCTCTTCAGCCCAGCTGTCCTCCTGCTTTCTGCTACCCCTTACAGTTTTGTTCCATTTGTATTTTTTTCACCTTCCCTTTTCCGCTATTTTGGTCCCCCTTTGGGGTTTGAACTCCCCTTCTAAATTTTGTCTCTGTAGTATGAGCCAACTAGGGAAGAGCACCTCACTTAGCTTCTTCAGCATGTGCCCTGATCATCTCTTCCATCTTTTTCTCGATGACATTTTCCTTTTAATGTTATATAGTGTGGTCAGTACATACGGTGGGGTTGTTATGTACTGGTGGTACCCTTTTAGTTGAGTCCCCTGGCAATACAGGTGTCACACTTTCGATACCTGAGCTGCTACTTTGTGAGGCGTAATCCTACAATGAACAATTTACTGAATAGGAACTTCTTCTGGCTCTCTCATCTTCCCACTATTCAGCCGCTGGCCCCGATTCCATTCATAACCAATTGCTTAGACATCTCAATCTTCCAAAACGACTATATTTCCTGCTGGAATTTAACTTTATTTGACCCAAAGATGTTTCCTCTCTCAGTGTGGAAGGGGGTTAAGGCAGTATTAAGATTCCAGTCCTTACGCCTGGTAAGGGTCTGTTGTCCCTCTATAGTCACAGGCTGATTAATCTGACCAGCGTCTCCTACCAGATATTTGAATGGATGGTGGCTTTTCGTCTCTGTTGGGTCCTCGAAGTTTGAGACCTTTTGTCTCCTTACCAATGCCACTTTCAGGAAGGACAGTCTTCTTGATTGGAAACCGCAACTGACCAGGCCTTTTCTTAGTACTGGCATCATGTCACAGTTTTCTTCGGCCTTCATAAGGCCTGCAACACCGCTTTGTATATTCATACCTTTCTTACCCTCCATAAGTGGGGTCTTCGAGGCCCCCTCCGTATTTTTAATCGCCAGTTCCTGTCCCACCGATCGTTCTGTGTTCAAGTTGGCACCATTTTCAGCTCTCTGTGGACCCAGGGGAATGGGGTTCCACAGAGTTCTGTATTAAGTGTCCTCCTCTCCCTCATCACTATTAATGAACTCGTGGCGCCCGTCAGACCGTCGATCACACCTGCTGTGAATGCATATGATTTCTGTGTCTGAACTACACTCGTGCTGATAAATTAAGGATAATGCTGATACATGGTGAAACAATGCTCGGTGGGTGGTTTGCGGGTTGAAATCACCTCGGGGTATGAACATGTAGTGCATTTGACCTGCGGTCGTCGCACTGTGGCGCTGGCAGCCGTCCACATATGCAGAGGTGTGTTGGTGCATGTCAGAGTACGGTGCAACGAGTAAGTGTGCAGACGTTTTCAGAAGTGCTAATGGTGACTGTGTGTTGAAAATGGCTCAAAGAACACATATTGGTGACGTTATGAGGGGTAGAATACTACAGCGACTGGAGGCTGGTCAAACACAGCAGGTCGTAGCACGGGCCCTTCGTGTGCCACAAAGTGTGATCTCAAGATTATGGCAACGATTGCAGCAGATAGGAAACGTGTCCAGGCACTACAGTGCGGGACGTTCACAGTGTACAACACAACAAGAAGACCGATATCTCACCATCAGTGCCCGCAGACGGCCATGGAGTACTGCAGGTAGCCTTGCTCGGGACCTTACCACAGCCACTGGAACAGTTGTCTCCAGACACACAGTCTACAGACGACTGAACAGGCATGGTTTATTCGCCTGGAGACCTGCAAGGTGCATTCCACTGACCCCTGGTCACAGGAGAGCCCGTAAAGCCTGGTGTCAAGAACACAGTACATGGTCATTGGAACAGTGGTCCCAGGTTATGTTCGCAGACGAGTCCAGGTATAATCTGAAAAGTGATTCTCGCCGGGTTTTCATCTGACCTGAACCAGGAACCAGATATCAACTCCTTAATGTCCTTGAAAGGGACCTGTATGGAGGTCGTGTTTTGGTGGTGTGAGGTGGGATTATTATTGGCGCACGTACACCACTGCATGTCTTTGAGAGAGGAACTGTAACAGGTCAGATGTATCGGGACGTCATTTTGCACCAGTATGTCCACCTTTTCAGGGGTGCAGTGGGTCCCTCCTTCCTCCTGATGGATGATAACGCACAGCCCCACCGAGCTACCACTGTGGAGGAGTAGCTTCAAACAGAAGATATCAGGCGAATGGAGTGGCCTGCCTGTTCTCCAGACCTAAACCCCATTGAGCACGTCTGGGATGTTCTCGGTCGACGTATCGCTGCATGTCTTCAAACCCCTAGGAGACTTCAGGAGCTCCGACAGGCACTGGTGTGAGAATGGGAGCCTATACCCCAGCAGCTGCTCGGCCACGTGATCCGGAATATGCCAACCCATTGTGCGGCCTGTGTACATGTGCTTGGTGATCATATCCCGTATTGATGTCAGGGCTCATGCGCAGGAAACAGTGATGTTTTGTAGCGCATTTGTGACTTTTGTAGCCCATGTGTTTCGGTACGGTTTTCTCAACTTATCACCATTACCGTGGACTTACAGAGCTGTGTCGTGTGTGTTCCCTATGTGCCTTTGCTATTAGCGCCAGTTTTGTGTTGTGCCACGTTGTGTGGCACCTCATTCTGCAATTATCCTGAGTTTATGAGCATGAGTGTAGTTCCCACTCAATGGTCTCTTCAGAGCGACAGCTTCACGGTGCCATCGAGTGCACTTCCGCTTGAAATCTCTCACATGGTTTCCAATCGCCCCCTTTAAATCGCAGGTGGCGCATTTCTGTCATTGTATTACTGTCCATTCCCATCCGGGGCACTATCTCAACGCCTTATGCGCGACTGTGGACCCACAGTTCCGTTTCTTGGGTCTACTTCTTGCCAACAAGCTTACTTTATTGCCCAATATCCGCCTTCTGAAGACTGGCTGTTTATATATATTCTATATATTCAATCTTGGGGCATGGATCGCTCATTTCTACTGCACCTTTATTGGGCCTTAGTTCTGTCCCACCTGGACTATGGTGGTCAAGTTGATGTCTCAATTGCCCATTCCACTCTACCCCTCTTGTACCCAGTCCGCCCTCATGGTATCACACTAGAGCATTGTCGGTAGCCCTGTGGTTAATGCTGGGATCCTCCCCCTGTTTCGGTTCAGCAGTCCCAGCTCCTGGTTTCCTATGGTATCGCTATCTGCGCTTCTCCTGCTTATCCCTTCTATTCTATTCTTTTCACAGCTTCAGGAAGTCTCCTGCCCACTGCTCATTCTAAGATGAGTTTGTTGGTTGGGCTCCATTTCACTTCTCTCAGTTGCGATTTCCATCATCCTCTTTTTCCTGTTCCTTATGTTCTCTCTCAAACACACACACATTCATTTGAGTTAGATTCGCGGCCCTGCATTCAAATGGATTTCTCATTGGGCTCAAAAGCCTTCATCGCTTGTTTGTTCTGCCCCCTTTATGGAAGTTTCAGGATGCTCTTTTTTTTTTACACCGATTGCTCTAGATCCAAGATCACCTGGGATATTCATTGATGTCTTCTGTTGGCACAGGACACCACTTGTTGCCTGTCATGTATAAGGTATTTGCTGCAAAACTGATAGCTATTTACCAATTCCTCTGCTTTAATAAATGATCCTCCCTCACCCTAGTTTTGTTATGTATGAACTCGATGAGTCGCCTTCATGTTAATGGCCAGTTTTATTTCCACCACCCCTTGATCTCTGCCATCCACGACCTGCTCGCTAATCTTGACTATGCTGCTTGTTCAGTTGATTTCCTTAGGATTCCCAGGAACATGGGTATCCCATGTATGAGCTTGCCAACTGGCTGGGAGGGCAACCACTTACCCCAAATTCTCCGTGACCCTCTGGGGCCGGATCTGCGGCTTCTTGGCAAATTGCTTTTCACTCAGTCATGGGCCAACTCTGTGTGGGCCGGCCTGCTGTCTAATGAACACTGTGTGCTTAAGGCGACTCGCACCATGTGGCGTACTTCCTTCCATCTCTCCTGGTGGGAACCTACCATCCTCTGCCATCTTTATCTTTTTACTGTGTAATGACCCACTGCCCCTTTTTGTAGTTGCAGGGCCCTTCTCTTCGTGATCCATATTTTGGTTGACTGACTGTCTTCCTCCTCTGTTGTTGTCCTCATTGTGTCATGACCACAGATGGTGTGGGGATCATGATGGGTCTACGGCCGTGCTGGTGACCTGTTGAGCATAGTGCCTCTGGGATCTGTTCTCGCTCCTATCCACCTCCCATCCCCCTTCTGTTCTTTACTCTTCCTGCCACCCCAACATTCATTTTGCCACTTTATTTGTCAAATTTCTTTCCCATTAACTGAACTGTATTGTACGTGTTGTTTGTCTCTTAGCTTCTGCCACCTTAATGGATCCTATGACCACGCTGTTTGGTACCCTCTTCCCCCTCCAACCAACCAACCAATCAACCATTTATTTAGATTACAACAGATAATACTATAAAACAGTCCTGTAGCTGGAATGAGATTTTTACTCTGCAGCGGAGTGTGCGCTGATATGAAACTTCCTGGCAGATTAAAACTGTATGCCGGACTGAGACTCGAACTCGGGACCTTTGCCTTTCCGACACACAGTTTTAATCTTCAAGGAAGTTTCAGTCCTGTAGCTCTCTCTGCGAATTTGTACACCTGTGGCAGCATACACTACCAGTTGTTCCAAACTGCCATGATAAGAACGGGATCTTTCTGGGCCTCAAACCTTGTGTTCTGTTGGTTGCAGAAAGGTAGGATCAAGTGTTTGGAATAACTGTTGGGCTAGGGATTTTCTTGTTGTAACTATCCTACAGTACATAGTCAATTTTTTTAATATTATACATTTCCTCCAGCTTAGGCAAAAGGAGCAAACCCGTTGATTCTTTTTGCATTAGATGTTGTCTAAGATGCGCCCTAAGGGGCTTATGGAGGCACCATTTGATTTATGGGCGGTTTCCGAGAAAACCCATAAAAATGCGTCATTCACCATTTATTCGCCCTTAGCAACACATATCTAAATAAAAAACAGCAGCAAAGTTCTCAAATTTGTGACGATATATTCTCTAGGTATTTATCTAGAAGTACCATCTTCCTGTTTCCAAAATCTTAATTCGTTATCGGCCAGCCGCCTTGCTGCAGTGGTAACACCGGTTCCCGTCAGATCACCGAAGTTAAGACCTATCGGGCTTGGACAGCACTTCGAGAGGTGACCGTCCAGACTGCCTAGCGCTTTCGGCAAGCGGGGTGCACTCAGCCCTTGTGAGCCCAATTGACTGGGAAGTAGCTGCTCCGGTCACGCGAACTGACAACGGCCAGGAGAATGGTGACGTTTGTGAGCTGAGGATGACACGGCGGGCAGTCGGTATCGTTAAGCCTTCAAGGCCTGTCCAAATCGAGTTTAATTTTATCCATTATCGAGAAAAAGCCCAAAAAATGGTTTTTGCGTACCAAAACCTGGCCTCGGATCTAAGCAAATAGCTGAAATTTTTGGGGTGTTTCTTCATAACGCATAAAACTAAACTCAGTTCGAACAAAGATACCTACAAACCACCGTGTCATCCTCAGCGCATCGATCCGGATCTCGAACAACCTTGAAAATTTTCTTGATATCTCTATCAGTTTCCGAGATACAGAGGTTCAAAGTTGCACTACTTGTACACATAAAGTACGCATGTAAAATCCGATGTAAGGCTATACAAGTGTCTCCATCATCAACAGAAGGGTTCTGGGATGCCCAAATTGTAGTACTGAAGCCCATGCAAAGTTTTTGTTTCTCTCTGTCACTGTCTACTGTCTCACAGCCAGTCTCGTTCGTTCTGTCCTACTGCTACTGACTCCTGCCGCGCGATGTAGGGGCGCGGTCTCAGGCGTCTTGTCACGGTCCAGGCGGCTTCCACCGTTGAGGTTCGAGTCCACCCGCGGTCATGGGCGTGTGTGTCGTCCTTAGCAAAAATTAGTTTAAGTTCGATTAAGTAGTGTGTAAGCTTAGGGACCGATGACCTCCATGAGACCTTACCACAAATTGCCAATTTCCAATTACTGTCGCCTCTCCCTGTCACTGTCTTCTTCTTGTTCTCTCCTACTGCTACAACTCACTCATTCCTTCCCACTGTTTTTGTCTCTTCTCACTATCACTATCTCTCTTCCTCGTTGTAATTGTCATATGCTCTTTCTCTCATTGTCACTGGATCTCACTTATCTCCACTTTATCCCTCTCTTTATTCCTCTACCACTTGCACTTTCCCCTCACTCTTTTCCAAGAACCGTTCTGTCACTGTCAATTATGTTCAACTGCTGCTGGGTCTCTCTCTTTCACCCAGACTGACGTTGTCTCCTTCGCTCCTTCTATACCAAAACCACTGTCTACAATCTTCCAGTATATATTTATTACTTTTCTGTCCGCCCCCGGTAGCTGAGTGGTGCCGGCATGGTAGCTCAGCGTGTTCGGTCAGAGGGTTAGCTGCCCTCTGTAATAAAAAAACTGAGTTAATAGATCAACAACGAACTTAAAAGGGTGTCTTAGGACATCCGCTCCGATCAGATTCAACGAACAAAAACGAACAAAATGAGACTTAAAAAAAAAAAAGTGGTCAGCGTGACAGAATGTCAATCCTAAGGGCCCGGGTTCGATTCCCGGTTGGGTCGGAGATTTTCTCGGCTCAGGGACTGGGTGTTGTGTTGTCCTAATCATCATCATTTTATCCCCATCGACGCGCAGGTCGCCGAAGTGGCGTCAACTCGAAAGACCTGCACCAGGCGAACGGTCTACCCGACGGGAGGCCCTAGCCACACGACATTTCATTTCATTACTTTTCTGCCTTTTCCCCAATGCCACCGTCTCCTTCTCTCTCAGCATAAACAAGAGCGAGTATGTTCAAATCCCAAAAGTTTTGGGAAAATTTTTTAAAGTGCTGAGGAAGGTAGAATAAGGCAGGCTGGTACCCCATTTTTAAGTCAGTCATTTAAACAGGAGCATACCTACCTTTCTTTTGTGCTACGACAACAGTATTTTTCCACTGGCTCCCTTCTTTTCTCTGCTACAGCAAAGAATGTCACTCACTTGAGAATAACTTTATGGGGCACTAAAATCGTGATAGTTTGATTATGTGAAAATGTACTAACACAAAACCTCTTTAATACTCAACTAACGTACTAATACGCAAAGACAGCGGTCAGGCCAGCATTCAGATTTCTATTCCCTATGAACAGCATTTCCGTCACCAGTCTACGATGTTCAAGTGTCCATACTTTTGTCTCGGGCGTGGTAAGCGTAGGACACCATTGTTATAGACCGACTAAGTATGAACTTGGAAAGCCACAATTTTGGGATTACATCAACCCCATGTGTTTTTGTTCTGTGCAGGTTTTTTTATCCCATCTCCAAAGATAACAATCATACTGACTGTAAAAGAAGTAATTCTTTTAAAGTTCTTTTTGTACAGGAGTATCTTCGACAGCCTCCGTAGCTGAGTGGTTAGACTGTCTGCCACGTAGAGGTCGTGGTTTATATTCCCGATACTAACAGATATTTCTCCTGCGTATGAGGACTGGAACGAGCGGAGTTGCTTGCGCAATATTTATCTCCGAAACAATCAGCGCTATTTACTGTTGAATAAAATAATGCATAAAATGACTTCACCCAAGAAGACGAAGTAAATAATCCACAATCCGAATCGAAAACAACTGCCAACATGAATAACTTAGAAGCATATATATCTATGTAGCGAAGCAGCTTAATGCGTTTAGTAAAGGCAAGTCTTCCAGTACAGATAGCATACCAATAAGGTTCCTTTCAGAGTATTCTGATGCAATAGCCCCCCACTTAGCGATCATATACAACCACCTACTCGCCGAAAGATCCGTACCAAAAGACTAGAAAGTTGCACAGGTCACACCAACACAAAAGGAAATAGGGATAATCGGATTAACTACAGATCCATATCACTGACGTTGTTTTGCAGTAAGAGCTTGGAACATATACTGTGTTGGAACATTATAAATTACCTCGAAGGTTACGGTCTATTGACACACAGTCAACACGTATTCAGAAAATATCATTCTTACGAAACGCAACTAGCTCTTTATTCACACGAAGTAATGAGTGATATCGACAAGTGACCTTAAATTAACTATATATTTCTACGTTTCCAGAAGGATTGTAGCCGGCCGTTGCGGCCGAGCGGTTCTAGGCGCTACAGTCCGGAACCGCACTGCTGCTACGGTCGCAGGCTCGGACCCTGCCTCGGGCATGGATGTGTGTGATGTCCTTAGGTTAGTTAGGTTTAAGTAGTTCTAAGTCTAGGGGACTGATGACCTCAGATGTTAAGTCCCATAGTGCTCAGAGCCATTTGAACCATTTTGAACCAGAAGGCTTTTGACACCGTTCCTGACAAGAGACTTCTAATCAAATGGCGTGCCTATGAAGAATTGCTTCAGTAGTTCAACTGGATCCATGATTTCCTCTCAGAAAGGTTACAGTATGTAGTAATCGACAGAAAATCATCGAGTAAAACAGAAGTGAGATACGCATTCCCCAGGGGAGATTTTTAGGTCTTCTATTGTTCCTAATCTACATGAACGATTTAGGAAATAATCTGAGGAGCCTCTTAGATTGTTCGCAGACGATTCTGTCATTTACCGTCTAGTAAAGTCATCAAAAGATAAAAGCCAATTGCAAAATGACTTCGACACGATATCTGAATGGTGCAAAAAGTGACAATTGTCTCTCAATAAAGAAAACTGTGAGGTCACTCACACGAGTACCAAAAAAAGCGATATCCGTTAAATTTTGATTACACAATAAATCATACAAATGTGAAGGCTGTGATTTCGACTTAATACGTTGGAATTACAGTTAGGAACAACTTAAATGGGAACAGTCACATAGATAATGTTGTGGGGAAGCCAAACCAAGGACTACGTTTTATTGAAAGAACACACAGAAGATGCAACAGTTCTACTTAATAGACTGCCTACACTACCCCTATCTGTCCTCTGCTAGAGTATTGCTGTGCTATAACGGTTGCTTACCAGAGACGATTGATAGAGAACGTGGAAAAAGTTCAAAAAAAAGGGCAACTCGTTCTGTGTTATCGCAGACAGGGGGGGGGGGGGGGGTGTCACGGATGTGATAAGCGAATTGTGATGCCAATCTTTAAAACAAAGGCGTTTTTCCTTGAGGCGAGATCTTTTCATGAAATTTCAATCGCCAGCTTTCTGCTCTGGATGTAATAATATTTTATAGTCGCCAACATACATTGGGAGAAATGATCATCGTAATAAAATTAAAAAAAAAATCAGAGCGCGTACAGAAACATTTAAGTGTTCATTTTTCCCACACGCTGTTAGAGAGTGGACCAGTAGAGAAATAGTCTGAAGGTGGTTCGAATAACCCTCTGCCAGGCAATTAGGTATGAACTGCAAAGTAGTCATGTAGACAGAGCTGCAAATGACTGTTGTGATCTGAAAAGTCGCAAAAGATTGGCAGCATTTCTGTGCGGAGTACGTTCACTGGGCAAGCGATTCGAGGTCCAATAGACAGATGGATCGAGTTATTTGGTTAAGGATACTACCTGATATTATCTGTGAATTTATTTTAAGTTTACAAGTACAAGAGACAAAATAGCCGCTACACTCCCGCTAACAGCATGTAAGACATCCATGAGTCTCGATAACAGTCACGAAAGGCAGTTTCATTGATTGCATCATTTTGTAACACATCACCACTGCACTGTCAAAGACGGCATTTACTCTGTGTTTGTAACTCACTTTCTGTGTATAACATATTTATCAGTGTTTTTCATCATTATTGTATCCTCTTTGACTACGATAGCCTTGTAAGTCGAAAATCGATTACGGAAATAAGTAAATACTATAAGCCATACACAATATTGTTATTTTCATTTGTAACTGTTAAGTTGTTATGCCAAGAACATCATATTTTAAAATATTTCTTTTTTTCAGAAGCGCTTTCTTTGCTATTACCAGTTCACATTTTGTATCCTCTCTACTTTGACAGTCGTAATTTATTTTGCAGCGTAAATAGCAAACCTCAATAGTACTTTTAGTGACTCATTCCCTAATCTAATTGACGGAGTAACACCTGGTTGAATTAGGTTTCAATCCACTACTCTCATTTTGATTTTGAAAATATTGGTCTTGAACCACTTTCCAAGACACTGTCCATTCCTTCCAACTGATCTTCCCAGCCCTTCAATGTGAAATCGCCGCATACTGCATCGTGAGCGTATTGACGTAGGATTCAGCCAAAACTGCTATATTGTTCCCTCTGTTGCTGGGTGCCTTCATATTCCTCACAATGTTGGTGTAGCCATTTATCCAGTGTTCTCAATCACTCATTTAATGTCTCATTAACTCAGGGTGTTTTCCCAGAGAAACTGAAATATCCCATTGTTAGCCCTCTCTGTAAGAAGGGTGACACTACGAATGTTAGAAATTACCGCCCAATGTAACTTCTTACATCATTATCTAAAAATTTTTAGGAGACAATTTACTTTACGGTTGCCACCCGCCGGTATAGTAATGGGATACTTAGCTAAGCACAGTTTGGATTTTAAAAGGACCATTCTACTGAATCAGCTATTTATACATTTATTGAGCACATGATAAAAATTTTAAATGATAAAATTTCTGGGGTTTTCTGTGCTTATCGAAGACATTGGATTGCGTGTAGGTCATAATATTCTATTACAGGAGTTAACTTATTATGGAATACGTAGTTCAGCACATGCCTGGTTTAGTTCTTATTTAATAAACAGAGTGCTGAAAATTAACCTAGGCTGTTTAAGTAATATAAAGGGGGATGCCCACATCATCTGCATGTGGAGAATTACAGTGAGATTACCACAGGGTTCGATCATTGGCCCACCATTGCTCTTACTTTGTGTTAATTACCTACAATTTTGTTTCAATCAGGAAGCAGAATCAGTCCTGTTTGCAAATGATTACAAGCATTGTTGTGAAAGCGATCAAAAAGCATCAACAGCGAAAACAGTAATTGAAGTTTTTGAGCAAGTTACGGACCTGGTTCTGCACAAATAGGCTAGATTTAAACTTCGAATGAATACAGCTCACCCAATTTTGTACTGTTAATAGTATACCACTCCCTATTATCCTAGTATACGAAAAGGAAATAATAAACAGTTGTAAGCTCCTAGGTAGACATACTGATGTAAATTTTAATTTGAATAACCATATAGTACGCCAGCCAAAACGTTTAGGTTCGAATACTTTTGCCATAAAAATAAGTACCAACTTTGGGGTAGACAGGTCAGTAAGATAACATGTTTTGCAAAACGTCTTCATTAATTTGCTGTTTTTTCTTCCTTTCCTCTGTCCACTTTTTTCCTGTTGTTTCTTTCCTTGAGATTTGTAAAGTTTTCTTATTTGTTAATTTGTTTGTGATTTGCTTTCTGTCCTTAGTTTATTCTTCTGAGATTTTAAATCGTTCCCAGTCGTCTTCTGTTTCTTTCACCTGTGTGGCCTTCAGTTTTATACACAGTTATAGACAGGTTGTTACACACCAATACCGACAAACTTCGAAGGATTGTAGAGGGTGTCGTGAGGAACAAATTGAGGATAGAAACCCGTGTCTGGGAACTACATCCAACGACGCTACGGAGCGTCAACGTTATAGGCGCTTAAGCCTGCTATTAGGCCACCCCTTCGGCAGCAAATGTGACTTTATACACTGACGGACCATAGGCGGAACGTCTTTTTTCTCTAGAACCCTCTAAAACGTCCAGTGCTTTTCGGAATGCAGGAGAAAAGCAAACCGTGATGGAGACCTATGTCCGAAACCGTCATCCAACGAGGCAACAGAGCGTTACGTTGACATGAGGCAAGGCCTGTGTACATAGCAATTAGCTCCATCTTCTCTATTAGCGATCGTGGAAAGCAGTAGCGGTTACTGAATAACAAACAACTTTTTCGAGACGCTCTGCCTATGATCTGTCAGCGTACAAAGTCACATTCCCTTCCAAAGAAGCAGCCTAGTAACAGGTGCCGGCTCCTATAGCTTCGACGCTTTGTAGCGTTTTTGGATTACGTTTAGCCACACAGATTCCTATCCTCACTTTATTCATCACGACACCAATACAACCCCTTGAAGTTTGTCGGTATGGTTTTGTAACCCTCACTATATACACAAGCAAACCTGGCAATGCTTCACAATTGCTAAATATGTGTGGGAATTGAATATACATCCTGACCCCCTTCTCACCTGCTCTCGCTCTCTCTATCCCCTCTCTCTTTGTTTATCTCCTCCTCCATCCTGTCCCTTTGTCCATCACCTTCTCCCATTTCTCTGTCCACCCTCTCATGCCCCCTGTCTGTCTTCACCTCATCTTCTCTCCACTCTCTGTCCACATCCTCCTTCCCCACTCTGTGTCTATTTCTCTCCCACCCTCTCCCTTCTATCCATTTCCTTTTCACCTCTCTCGCCTATCTTGTCTCTTATTTATTCTTATTGCCAATAAGAAGTTGATTGGGAAGTGAAGTTGCATAAAATAAATGTGTAAATCGGTTGGGATCATTTGGTATACAGAGTATGACAGATCTCTCCTGCTGCTGCTGGATCTACGAGGATAGTAACTTCAGTGACAGTATTTCGCATAATTTTAACCTGCAAACCCGTATGATTTTGAAGTTTCGAACGATTCAGATTCCATAATAGTATTCTAATTACAGGCCCAAAAGCCACAAATACAACTTTTCTGTTTTCTATTAAAACTGCTCGCGAGGAACACCTAAACAGCACATAGTTGCGCATAAAAGTTTAGTTTAAAATTGCATATAAGGACAAAGGAAATATATAGCACAAATAACTTTTATAATGGTTTAAATGCCCTCCTATCGTAGTTAAAACTGACTGTGAAAAAGAAAACGAAACCGCACATTTTCACAGCACGGCATATTCTTTCTTGCCGTCAGTTATAACAGAAAATCTGTACATTGTTGTTAAAAAAAATATATAGCTTTTGTCTGTCTGAATGCTTGTTAGAGTATTGTGTAAAAATTTGAAGTAAATCTGTCAAGAACTTTTCGAGATTTATATATATATATATATATATATATATATATATATATACTAGCTGAGAAACCCGGCATTGCCTGGGTACGTATTTATTCCAATCTTCTATTAATCCATCTCCTTCTCCTCCCTCCTCTCTGTGTCCATTTCCTCCTTCCCAATGTCCCTGTCTACCTACTCCTCTCTCCCCTCCCTCTACCCATCCCCTTTCTCTTTATCCAGTTCTCCTCCTTCCTGTCACTATCGGTTCCTCCTGTCCCTGTCCATCACCACGACCCGTTCCTCTTTCTGTCCATCTCCTTCACCCCCTTTCTCTGTCTGTCCCCTCCACCCCATCCCCACTTCCTATCCGTCTCCTCCTGCCTCTGTCCCTGTCTATCTCCTCCTCCTCCTCCTCCTCCTCCTCCTCCTCTCGCTGTCAATCTGCTCCTCTCCCCTCTGCCATCAGCTTCTTCCTCTTCTCTCTTTCTTCTCCTGCTTCCTCTCATCCCAACTCCTCTGTCCCTCTCTTTCTCAATCTACTGCTCCCCCTCCCTCTGTGCATCTCCTCCTCCCTCTCTCTCTCTCTCTCTCTCTCTCTCTCTCTCTCTATCTATCTATCTCTCTCTCTCTCTCTATCTCTCTCTCTCTCTCTCTCTCTCTCTCTCTCTCTCTCTCTGTCCATCTCCTCCTCTCTCTCTCCGTGTTCGTCTCCTCCTCTTGCCTTTCTGTGTCCATGTCTTCTCTCCTTTCTCTATCCATCTCCTCCTCTTCTCTTTCTTAGCCCATTTCCCCCTCCCCCTCTGTCTGTTCATCTGCTCCTCCCCCATCTCTCTGCCTGTCTCTTTCTTCCTTTGTCTCTGTTCATCTCCTCCTCTTTCCTTTCTCTGTACATCTCCCCATCTTCCTGTCTGTACCGCCACCCCCTTCTCCCTCACTGTCTATTCATCTCCTCGTCCTCCCTTATCTCGTGACGGCCGGCCGCGGTGGTCTAGCGGTTCTAGGCGCTCAGTCCGGAACCGCGCGACTGCTACGGTCGCAGGTTCGAATCCTGCCTCCGGCATGGATGTGTGTGATGTCCTTAGGTTAGTTAGGTTTAAGTAGTTCTAAGTTCTAGGGGACTGATGACCACAGATGTTAAGTCCCATAGTGCTCAGAGCCATCTCGTGACGTTATCTCATTGACACCAATAGGAGGCTCGTCGTTCTTACCTCTACAGTATTTCTTTCCAGACTGTAAGTAGTATTTCTACCATATTTGGCTGAAATCGTTGCAGGGGTTTAAGGATGAGTTTTTTACCCGTGGCTTTGCTCACATACGTACATGTCCAATATATTTTATACACATTTAACAAATTTCATGCGCGTTTGTGCACACATTTCACCTCCATGTCTAGCGAATTTCGCCCTGTAGTTTCATTTTCACACAGCTTAATGTGTATATCGTCGATTCTCCTGAACTATGTGCTGCACAATGATATAATTTTGCAAGTACACCCCTCTTTATGTGCCTACCGTCTGCAAAATGTGTTGTAAATAGAGTTAGGAGTAACGAAGTAATAAAACTTCATGCATAATACAGCAGTTTCCCATTCATCTCAGTGTTTTGATATCATACTCCTGACTATGTGTCGTAAAATGACTTTTTTCCAGATTACATTCAGAGGCATATGTGGATGCTCTCTGCGAAATATGTTGTGAATAGCGCTAATAACAAAGAAATAATAAATTAAAACATATTGGATGATGTGGCAGTTTCCACACATCTCAGTATTTCACATCATATCTCCTGAACTATGTATCGTACAATCATATACTTACGTAGGCACATTCAGTGGAATATGTAAACACTGTCTACGACATGTGTTGCGAATAGATTTAGTATCAAAGAAGTAATAAGTTAAAATGTCATGTTGATGCGTCAGATTTTTCTCCATCTCAGTATTTGACGTCATATTTTCTGAGCTATATGTCGTACAATGTTATATTTTTTAGGTACATTCAGCGGAAAGTGCGGGTACTGTCTGCGAAAAGCGTTGTGAATAGGGTTAGTAGTAACGAAGTAATAAGTTTACGTCATGAATAATGCGGTAGTTTTTCATACATTCAGTGTTTATTACACTGTGCCTCCTGTACTTAGATTAGTACAATAATATAATTTGTCTGCTGCATTCAGTGGTATATGTCAATTTTGTCTGCAAGTTTTCTCACGAATACAGTTAGCAGTAAAGGAATATTAAATTAAAATGTCATGTTTCATGTGGCTGTTTTACTGCATTAACGGCAGAAATATAGCAAGCGACAATTTTTTCTTTTGATCATTTTGTGGGAGTAGTCATCGAGAAAAAGTTTCTAAAAGGTTTGAAATTATGTGTAAAGTTTATTGCAAGTCTTCAAGTGCTTTCATTCCGAAATACTGGATAACTAAAGTATGGGTATTCTCGCGCATCATGGGCTATGCTGCTTTTTCACCCCCATCCAGACCCCTTTGATAGGTGGGTCTTCATACCGCAACTGTGATTTTTTCCGTCCGGTAAATGATATGCGTACCAAGTTTGGTTGAAATCGGTTCAATGATTTAGAAGAAGATGTAGTACATACACATGAACATCAGATATAATGTGTGTGTGTGTGTGTGTGTGTGTGTGTGTGTGTGTGTGTGTAGACTATGTCTGTCCGGGCGTTTGTTAGAGTATCGTTTAAAAATTTGAAGAAAATCGTTCAAGAACTTTTCGAGATTTTTTGCTAACATCGTTAAACATCGACCTTTCTTTATATAGTAGTATATATTTTAAATATATATATTTATATATCACATTTATTTTAAAAATATGTAGCCTGCGTCCGTTTCTTATTAGAGCGTTGTGAAAAAATTTGAAGTAAATCGGTCGAAAACTTTACGAGATTTTTGGTACCAACATTAAACATCGACTTGTCTTTATATAGTAGTGTAGATTTTAAATATATATTTATACACCACATATATTTAGAAAATTTGTAACCTGTATCTATACTAATGTTTATTAGAGTAACGTGCAAAAATCTGAAATAAATCGGTCAAGAACTTCTCCTGATTTTTTATAATAACCCTGCGCCATTGCGTAATATATACATACTTATGTATGTTTAAAAGACATGTAATCTCTGTCCATCCGCAAATTTATTATCGAATCGTGTAAAAATTTGAAGTAAATCAGTCAAGCAATTTTCGAAATTTTCGGAAAAATGTTAAACAGCGACTTGTCTTTATACAGAGTGGAGAAAAATTTTATCACGAAATTTTAACCCTGGATAGTTGATGCCAGTACGAACCAAAATTGCTAATGTTGTGTAAGTCGACAACTCACCATTTTTTAACTACGGAAACTTGGCGCCACGCGCTCCGATTGTCCGTGGGATTGCCCTGTTGCCGTTCGTTGGTTGACGGGCAGCGCTATGGCTGTCGGTTCACACATAGAAACGTCCCTCGCCTTGGATACATCGCGATCTCCAGCAGGCAAAGCATTCGCCGTCATCCGCTGTCCAGAGCATTCGGCAAAGAGCAATCCCACGGCCAATCGGAGCGCGTGGCGCCAATTTTCCGTAGTTTAAAAGTTGTGCGTTGTCGACCTACACAACATTAGTAATTTTGGTTCCTTCTGGCATGAGCTATCCAGGGTCACAATTTCGTGACACAATTTTTCCACGTTCTCTATCAATCGTCTCTGGTAAGCAACCGTTATAGCACAGCAATACTCTAGCAGAGGACAGATAAGGGTAGTGTAGGCAGTCTATTAAGTAGAACTGTTACATCTTCTGTGTGTTCTTTCAATAAAACGTAGTCCTTGGTTTGGCTTCCCCACAACATTATCTATGTGACTGTTCCCATTTAAGTTGTTCCTAACTGTAATTCCAACGTATTAAGTCGAAATCACAGCCTTCACATTTGTATGATTTATTGTGTAATCAAAATTTAACGGATATCGCTTTTTTTGGTACTCGTGTGAGTGACCTCACAGTTTTCTTTATTGAGAGACAATTGTCACTTTTTGCACCATTCAGATATCGTGTCGAAGTCATTTTGCAATTGGCTTTTATCTTTTGATGACTTTACTAGACGGTAAATGACAGAATCGTCTGCGAACAATCTAAGAGGCTCCTCAGATTATTTCCTAAATCGTTCATGTAGATTAGGAACAATAGAAGACCTAAAAATCTCCCCTGGGGAATGCGTATCTCACTTCTGTTTTACTCGATGATTTTCTGTCGATTACTACATACTGTAACCTTTCTGAGAGGAAATCATGGATCCAGTTGAACTACTGAAGCAATTCTTCATAGGCACGCCATTTGATTAGAAGTCTCTTGTCAGGAACGGTGTCAAAAGCCTTCTGGTTCAAAATGGTTCAAATGGCTCTGAGCACTATGGGACTTAACATCTGAGGTCATCAGTCCCCTAGACTTAGAATTACTTAAACCTAACTAACCTAAGGACATCACACACATCCATGCCCGAGGCAGGGTCCGAGCCTGCGACCGTAGCAGCAGTGCGGTTCCGGACTGTAGCGCCTAGAACCGCTCGGCCGCAACGGCCGGCTACAATCCTTCTGGAAACGTAGAAATATATAGTTAATTTAAGGTCACTTGTCGATATCACTCATTACTTCGTGTGAATAAAGAGCTAGTTGTGTTTCGTAAGAATGATATTTTCTGAATACGTGTTGACTGTGTGTCAATAGACCGTAACCTTCGAGGTAATTTATAATGTTCCAACACAGTATATGTTCCAAGCTCTTACTGCAAAACAACGTCAGTGATATGGATCTGTAGTTAATCGGATTATCCCTATTTCCTTTTGTGTTGGTGTGACCTGTGCAACTTTCTAGTAGTACAGTTATATAAGGGTGGTCAGAAACTATCTGAAAAGCTTGTATGGCCGTTGCAGGATGGGTGTGCTGAGAAATAAATGCCAATGAAACGCTCGATACATTGGACCGCTTCCGAGTTAACTTGTATTAAAGTTAGCCATGCGGAAATTCAGGCGTCCCGCCAAATACAGTTATTGTCAGTTGCTCTCACAGCGTTGATGACAACGCACGAGACTGCTCATCCTTCAGTTCTGGTCCGATCCTCACTAACGTGCCATGTCCAATTCTCGTATCGCAATTTTTTTTGGTTTTAGGAAACCAAACGAAAAACATGTTTTGTAACACTGTCTGTGGTGGGTCATTTGAAATTGCGCGCAACGACCTGATTGACTAACTTCAATGTTAATGAACTCGAAAACGGCGCAGCAGACAGAATTTTTTCCTTAATAATTGTTTCTCAGCACATACCACCCTGCAACACGCTGACAAGCGTGTCAGACTGTTTCAGATCACCCGCACTGTCCCGACTGACTGGCTCACTAACCGACTCATTATTGCCCAGCCCAAACCGCTAAGAATAGAAACTTGAAATTTGCAGGGGTGCTGATCTTATAGCCTAGGCGTCGTTTAAGAAGGGATTTTTTGAAATTCCACCCATAAGAGAGTGAAATAGGAATTTTTTAAAATATGTCGCTATTAGGATAACTTTGTAGCTAGAGGTACGAAAATTGCTATTTGATTTCTCGGTCAGAAAGAATGAAATAACTGTTTCAGCATTTTTGTTAATTTAGACCCTATGGGGGTGAAATAGCTGGAGAATTTTGTTTTTTGAAAACACATCACTATTAAAGTACTAGTAAAGCATTTTTAAAGCTCCGTCTACGAAAATTGATATTTCACTTCTTAGATAGAAATAAAAAACAAAGAAATACGTTGGGTTAGATAGAGCAGCAATCAGTCGTAGAATTAAGTTGCTTTAATATGACATTTACAGTCACAACGCAGATCAGATTTCGACCTGTGTCAGGTCATTATCAATGCTAAAACAAATACAAGAGTATATATTACAATGTGATTTACAAAAGTTATAAGTCCATCACATCGTTGTCTTTTAATGTTAACATTACATACCAGTGCGGAATTGTAGCAGTTGTTCGTACTCAAGTGAATGCTTACACAGTTCAACCATTACTGTCGTAAAATTATATGTTGGCTACTGCTACAATTCCGCACTGGTATGTAATGTTAACATTAAAAGACAACGATGTGATGGACTTATAACTTTTGTAAATCACATTGTAATATATACTCTTGTATTTTAGCAGTGATAATGACCTGAAACAGGTCGAAATCTGATCTGCGTTATAACTATAAATGTCATATTAAAGCAACCTAATTCTACGACTGATTGCTGCTGTATCTAACCCAATTTAACCACAGTCGTTGCGTGCACCCACCCCGTGGAGGGCAACCTGATAAAGAAATACGTGTTTCAGTGTTTTTTGGAAATTCAACTCCCAACGGGGTAGAATAGGGAATGAAATTTTTTATGAAAACATTTCGATACATTAAAACATTTGTATGAAAATTTGTATTTGACTTCTAAATAAATACATGTCACCGGATGAAAGTTTCTGTGGACATTTCACAACGTGAACTCAAATGGCAGTATTAACAAAGGTCTCTAGCTGGCAGAATCGATCTTTGTTCAGAAGTGAATTCGTAAGAGACGATGCTTCTATGGCCTTAATTAGCGTGCAAATTTTAGATGTTGCAATTTGTGAACAACATAAAAATTCGATTAAAAGGAAACAAAAAAATTCCTGCGCGGACTATAAGGTCAATGCGAGCGAAGCAGCTGGCGCTAAGCTTATATATATTACTGTGTGTTCCCTATGTTTGTTCTATTGGCATGTGTGACGTTTATGGAGCAGTTAACGAAGTTTAAGAGGTTACGTGTTGTGTGTTGCAGGCATCCCCCTCCTAGACGAGAGCCCCGCTCACCACCAGCATATGTTCCCGTTGCAAGAGAACTGAGCTGGCCGCCACAGCGACGCACTCCGCTTAGGACACACCACGTCCACGTCACTCGCTGCCGCTGCTTGCTCCCTTGTTGCATGTACACCGAGGAGGGGGACGCGGGATGCTGAATCACTTGTGACAGCCCAACACGCTGCCACGGACAATTATTTCCATCTTGAATTATCTTCGAGAGTAGTGTTCTTCGAGACGATAATTTTTTAGATGTCTTTACAAGAAGTTTCAGACTAATTAAAGGATTTACGTATTGAGATTATAGAGTATTAAATCTTGAGCAATACATTATCTGCACCTTTGCTCAAAATATTCGAATTGTGACTGCAAAAGTGATACAAAGTGAAATATTCGTTCACGTTTCCAGACTGCTAACGAGTTTTTAAACAGTTGCATAACAAATATAACACTTATAGCACTGAACGTAAGATAGTTAATACTCTTCGGGTTTGAAAGAGAAGAGCTTATTACGTTGTTGTTATTGTTGTAGAAACTGAAGCTGTTCGTCATTTGATAAATTTATTTGTAGATATCTAGAAGTGTTCCTATCCTTCTTCCCAGGAAGAAAAGTATAGAATTGTAGACTGTTTGCAATATCGTTGCTCAGCTGCAGTAACTCTTACACAACCTGCCAAATTTAAAGTGTATCTTTATAAGATAGCGCAGCTTCCTCGTTAAACTTTGGCCGTAGGATTACCGTTCTCGCCCGTAAGTTACTGAGGTAGCTGGTGTGAGAGGGAGAGTAAGAAACATAAACTAATTTGCTCTGGGAGTGAGCTGTGCCGGAGTCACTCTCTGCCATGGGTTCCCTCAGCAGGGTGTCGAGAGACGAGGCGCACGAGTCGTCTCTGGTGGAGAAGGCCAAGTTCTACACGTCGCTGTGCCTGGGCACGGTCGCCGTCGTCTCGGTCTTCGTTTTCCTCTTCCTGATCCCGTTCGTCGTCGACCCGGCGGTGTCGACCATCGTGGCGGACTACGACCCGGAGCCGGTGACGTGCGCCACGACGGAGCACGTGTACGCCGAGGGGCTGCACAACTGCTCGTGGGCCTCCTGCCGCGAGGGCTGCACGTCCGCGGCGCCGCGCTGCCACCAGATCCTCGTCAACTACAGCCGCCGCGCGTTCGCTGCCGGCGCAGACCCGCCCGCCGACTGGGACGTGGTCAACACGCGCTTCTTCGTGAACGCAGAGGGCTGCGGATACCCACCCAAGGTAACGCTCTTTCCCGCCTTCTGCGCAACGGCCACGCTCTTTCCCGCCTTCTGCGCAACGGCCACAATAAAAAAGACGAAAGCAACGAAAGACAAAAATGAACGTCGCTTATTTAGTGGTACGGGGAGGGCAAAAGCTGGTTCACACGAGGTTAGTAATTAAGTCGAATGGTTTAGTAACTAAACGAGTGCGTGCCTACACTACTGGCCATTAAAATTGCTACACCGCGAAGATGACGTTCTACAGACGCGAAATTTAGCCGACAGGAAGCAGATGCTGTGATATCCAAATGATTAGTTTTTCAGAGCATTCACACAAGGTCGGCCGATATGGAATCGGTGGGTTCAGCAGGGCAATACGGAACGCCCTGCTGGATCCCGACGGCCTCGTATCACTAGCAGTCGAGATGACAAGCATCTTATCCGCATGGCTGTAACGGATCGTGCAGCCACGTCTCGATCCCTGAGTCAACAGATGGGGCCGTTTGCAAGACAACAACCATCTGCACGGACAGTTCAAATGGTTCAAATGGCTCTGAGCACTATGGGACTCAACATCGATGGTCATCAGTCCCCTAGAACGTAGAACTACTTAAACCTAACTAACCTAAGGACATCACACAACACCCAGTCATCACGAGGCAGAGAAAATCCCTGACCCCGCCGGGAATCGAACTCGGGTACCCGGGCGCGGGAAGCGAGAAAGCTACCGCACGACCACGAGCTGCGGATGCACGAACAGTTCGACGACGTTTTTGCAGCTGCACGGACTATCAGCTCGGAGGCCATGGCTGCGGTTACCTTTGACGCTGCATCACAGAAAGGAGCGCCTGCGATGGTGTACTCAAAGACGAAACTGGGTGCACGAATGGCAAAACGTCATTTTTTCGGATGAATCCTGGTTCTGTTTACAGCATCATGATGGTCGCATCCGTGTTTGGCGACATCGCGGTGAACGCACATTGGAAGCGTGTATTCGTCATCGCCATACTGGCTTATCACCCGGCGTGATGGTATGGGGTGCCATTGGTTACACGTCTCGGTCACCTCTTGTTCGCACTGACGGCACTTTGAACAGTGGGCGTTACATTTCAGATGTGTTACGATCCGTGGCTCTACCCCTCATTCCATCCCTGCGAAACCCCCACATTTCAGCAGGATAATGCACGACCGCATGTTTCAGGTCCTGTACGGGCCTTTCTGGATACAGAAAATGTTCGACTTCTGCCCTGGCCAGCACATTCTCAAGATTTCTCACCAATTGAAAACGTCTGGTCAATTGTGGCCGAGCAACTGGCTCGTCACAATACGCCAATCACTACTCTTGATGAACTGTGGTATCGTGTTGAAGCTGCATAGACAGCTGTACCTGTACACGCCATCCAAGCTCTGTTTGAGCCAATGCCCAGGCGTATCAAAGCCGTTATTGCGGCCAGAGGTGGTTGTTCTGGGTACTGATTTCTCAGAATTTATGCACCCAAATTGCGTGAAAATGTAATCACATGTCAGTTCTAGTATAATATATATTTGTCCAATGAATACCCATTTATCATCTGCATTTCTTTTTGGTGTAGCAATTGTAATGGCCAGTAGTGTAGTTTACGTGACGACACTAGGTTGCACGTAACAGCGCAACGGGCCGCAGCGCGTGAACTGCGCGCTAAGCGAAGCTCGTTGGTGAAATTAAACACAACGAAATTGATTCGCACTTCGGTATTGTTTTCAGATGTTTGTGATAAATGAAAATTTGAGCCGGACCTGAGGCCCTATTCTGTATCGTTCATACCGATCGGTGTAGTAGGTTAGGCTCAGTAGTTACGTCATTCTCGGTACTTTATCGAAATATCCTATTCAGTAAGCTTCTGGGACGTGTTAACGAACGGTCGTCCCACCGATTCTACGACAATTGTGCCGAGAGGTTTTGAATTTCGGTCTGGCCCTGTCGATCGGTGAGCTGTGGTTTATGTACACCTATAATTTGTTATTTTAAACATATTTAGCGGTCAGAATGAGATTTTCACTCTGCAGCGAACTGTCCGCTGATATGAAACTTCCTGGCAGATTAAAACTGTGTGCCGAACCGATACTCGAACTCGGGACCTTTGCCTTTCGCGGGCAAGTGCTCTACCAACTGAGCTACCCAAGCACGACTCACGGCCCCTCCTCACAGCCTTACTTCTGCCAGTATCTCGTCTCCTACCTTCCAAACTTTACAGAAGCTCTCCTGCGAACCTTGCAGAACTAGCACTCCTGAAAGAAAGGATATTGCGAAGACATGCCTTAGCCACAGCCTGGGGGATGTTCCCAGAATGAGATTTTCACTCTTCAGCGGAGTGTGCTCTGATATGAAACTTCCTGGCAAATTAAAACTGTGTGCCGAATCGACACTCGAACTCGGGACCTGGTAGAGCACTTGCCCGCGAAAGGCAAAGGTCCCGAGTTCGAGTCTCGATGCGGCACACAGTTTTAATCTGCCAGGAATTTTCATATCAGCGCACACTTCGCTGCAGAGTGAAAATCTCATTCTGGAAACATCCCCCAGGCTGTGGCTAAGCCATGTCTCCGCAATATCCTTTCTTTCAGGAGTGCTAGTTCTGCAAGGTTCGCAGGAGAGCTTCTGTAAAGTTTGGAAGGTAGGAGACGAGATACTGACAGAAGTAAAGCTGTGAGGACGGGCCGTGAGTCGTGCTTGGGTAGCTCAGTTGGTAGAGCACTTGCCTGCGAAAGGCAAAGGTCCCGAGTTCGAGTCTCGGTCCGGCACACAGTTTTAATCTGCCAGGCAGTTTCATATTTAGCGGTTTTAGCTTTGGATTTAGTGATTGGGTTATTAAAGAATCACCAGAGGACGCATCCAGTTGGAAAGTGAGTTCATAATAGACTACTTTCCTTTGTTAGAAATATGGTTATGTTAGGTTGTTCAAATGGCTCTGACAAGGGAACCTCCCCATCGCACCCCCCTCAGATTTAGTTATAATTTGGCACAGTGGATAGGCCATGAAAATCTGAAGACAGATCAATCGAGAAAACAGGAAGAAGTTATGTGCAACCATGAAAAAATAAGCAAAATATACAAACTGAGTAGTCCATGGGCAACATAGGCAACATCAAGGATGATATGGGCACAGGAGCGCTGTGGTACCGTGGTTAGCGTGAGCAGCTGCGGAACAAGAGGTCCTTGGTTCAAGTCTTTCCTCCAGTAAAAAGTTTAAATTTTTATTTTCAGACAATTACCAGAGTTCAGGCACTCACACATGATCAATTTCGCTCTCCAAAATTCCAGGACATGTTCATATTTGCTTGGGCATATGCAGAATTTGACGGTCTACACACGGAAAAATTTGAAAACGTTAAAAACGTATGTTTTGACAGAACACAGAGAAAACTGTGTGACTGTGAAACTGTTGGGGCTATTGCTGTACACTTTGTCTTTAATATAGCCCCACAAAAAGGAGTCGCATGTGTCCAGATCCGGAGAATACGGCGGCCAATCGAGGCCCATACCAGTGGCCTCTGGGTCCCCAGAGCCAGAACACGGTCCCCAAAGTGCTGACATCAAACACTCTCTTGCTTCGATGGGCTCGGGCTCTGTCTTGCATGAATCGCATATTGTCGAAATCAGTGTCACTTTGGATAATGGGAATGAAATCATCTTCCAAAAACCTTCACGTAGCGTTCAGTAGTCACTGTTCCATTAAGGAATATCCCACCGATTATTCTGTGACTGGAAATTGCACAACATACAGTCTCGCGTTGAGGGTGAAGAGATTTGTCGATCACGAAATGCGGATTCTCAGTCCCCTAAATGCGCCAATTTTGCTTATTGACGAACTCATCCAAATGAGAGTGGGCTTCGTCGCTAAACCAGACCATATTCATATCGTACTAATTCCCATAATATCCCGCGGCCAACCGTGCAGTTTGAACGTTGTAACGCAAACAGTTCGGAAGTTACGAGGATTTTATTTCCTATAGTTCAATAACTGTCGCCTGTATATGCTGTACCACTGACGTAAAATGCAATACCATTAAACTGCATTCGCCAGTGTACTGGATATCATTTGCGTGTACAGTGTGCGCAACTATTCCAACCGACAATGTTAATTTTCCCACAAATATCCATGTCTTTATACTGATTTCAACTACTGTATAAACACAGATATTGTAACCATCAATGATTGGTCCATGCCTTGACAGGTTAAAATTACCTTAAAAATATTTCTCTTTCCTTGTACGTGAATCGCGAAATTTGCGAGCGTAAGGGTCGTGGACTCGGTAACATATCGAAGTTTAGGTCAGTCCTGGAGGGATGCTAGGATATTCGAAGCAGTGACAGTCTGCCTTCGGCGGTGCTGCAGCACGGACGTCCCTGCCGTGGAAGTTTGGTCGTGCGCGGTTGTTTACCTATTCGGCGTACTCTCACGTTTCGACGATTCGATATAGAATGGTTTTCGAATGAATATGCCAGACTGAAAGCCTATCAAATTGAAAGGTTCCTACGAGAGGAAGTTAAACTTCACTAAAACGAACTTATTGGAATATACCTCTCCATAGTGAGCAGTGTCATTTACGTCAAACTGATTAACGATGCAATGTGTGACAGAATCATTGACATACTAAACATGGACTCAAATTTCGTCACTCTGATGGACATGTTGGAGAAGTAACTATTGATCACGCAAGACTGGGCTTAAGAAGCATACGTATTTTCGAACTTCCCTTCGAGGTTCCGTCTGACTTGGTGATTGACGCCTCACGCCAATATGGAAGAGTGCTTAGCCACGTAGAGGAAAAATGGTCTAACTTCACGACCTATCCTGTTCTCAATGGGGTACGTCAAATCAGAATAGAACTGACACGACATGTACAGTCGTGCTCAAAAGTATTCGAACGACCTGAATTGCATTTCGCCTGATTCGCATACAACCCTCTTAACGCAAGTGTCTAGCAGGTCCTCTAATCGCACCTCGGTACAGTCGTTCGACTATTGAAAATGGTTCCAACAAATCACCACTAGAAAACACTGCTCTGTATCCCAATAACTCAAGATGTAAAGTAATACCACGATACTGCAAATATCAGCGAACACCTTATCACAGGTAAGACTGTCCTTAAGGCTTGTAAGCTCACATTTATTACAATAAACGACGTACCTGAAATGTTACCACTCTCATTATTACGTCAGATAGGTAATGCACGTAGTAAGTCCGTAGTATTCATGATTTCCTCTTCAAAGTAACATACCGTACTTATTATTTAACACAAAATGGCATTAAAAATTTAAGTTATTCACGAGCTGCTAGTTGAGAATATTTATGAACTTCAAATGACACGACGAACCGTCTCGTTCTGCATATGGATTCAAACCCAGGTCATGCAGACTAAGCAAAGATTTCGTGACTGACGGAAACTGTCATTCCTGACTAGGCATACAGAGAGAGATATACCTCGATTGTAGACGGTATCAGTTAGGAAATATCAACTTCAAAATACATAATGTAAACTTTTTTAACGTACGCGAATTCCTACCCAGCATCTATTGTCCCTGTTAACGAATTACGAGAGATGTTAAATATTGCTTCTTCACAAGTAACTTACTTGAAATGCCGTGAGGTAAAGCTTTGTGTTGGACAGGGATATGAACCCAGAACCTAATCGGATTGTTGTCGAATCACGATCAACTGTGACATATCGGATTTTCTCGGCAGTAGCAAGATGTTTTAACTGAAATGACGAGACGAATCATTAATTTTTTCCCTCCCAGGACTCCAACCCGGCATCTATCGCTGTTATATTCTAGAGAACTCGAACGTTAAATATTGGTTTGATACACCAGCAGCGACATGTGAGCATGTTTGAACTAGAAATAATATGACGAAGGGTTCAGTGATGACTGGTAATCAAACCCCACACATATCGTTGTTGACTACACACAAAGAGACGTCAGCTACCGAGACTACACACAAAGAGACGTCAGCTACCGAATTTTTCTCCACCAGCAGCTCGGAATAACATCCTTGTACTTACAGTGATCTCGCAAATAGTTCTGTGTCTCACTGGGAGCCAAAAACGGCAGATATCGTTAGTGTTCACAACGAATGAAAACACACTAAACATCAAAATTATTATCCACCAGCAAATAGGTGTTCTCATGCTAGAGCTTGATAATACATAATGAAAACTTTAGTGCCTGGCCAGGATTCGAACCCATTCACGCGCAATATGTGGAGATGTTGAGGAATCTGCAGTTTTGAACAAACAACTAATTGTAGTCGAGCTGTATTGTCACGTAGGGATCAAATTCCGCGTTAAGGGCGGTCTGAGTTGCATTCCCAGTTCAGAACCAATTTTATCGACGTACAGAAGCTCAAATAAAAGATGATATAAGGGTCCTGTGACGTAAAATATGTTTTTGTCTTTCTTCACTAGAAATAAATAACTAGTATAAGAAAGTTTACTGATGATAGAGTTTCTACATGTCGCCACTCCTGACTTTATTGTGGTTCAACGTAATGTCTACTCGGTAGAGAAGGAAAATCATGTTTAATGTGAATTTCAGTCCACAATGCCATTATACCTTCTTCACTTGGCATAGCCAGAAGAGTATAGAATCTGTCTCTTCCTATCAAAAATCATCAGCAGAAGTTGGAATCGAACCCTGACCATTAGTATACAAAGCTATCAGCAATCGAACAGGCCACCTAATCCTCAGCCCTATGGCTCATTTTTCTATGATAACGCCGTTGCACCACACTGGATGAGAATTCTATCACACAGGCTCCCTGTAGTGGTTTGCAGCATGTTCAATACATTCATTTACTTGGTTGGCCGAATCGCCATGAACTAGCTGCCTCGGCTACCCAGTGCATACATTGAATTCAATTTTGTAATCACCGAAATAAAATCACGTATCTGCTACCTACACAGAACTGCCAACAGTGTAGGATGCATAAATTTAAACAGGAAGTGTTCCTTTCCACTAGAGCTACTCTGTTGCGCTATCTGTTTGTCGAAAACGTCGCGCAGTGCTAAAGAAAATCTGTAACTGTCTGTCTCTCAGACGCCTACACCCGGCCTTATCCATTATCTCACAACACTGGGGAATGCGGAAGTTCTGGAGAAATTGTTGTTGACTTCTGAAGCTGCTGTAGCTATGGTTCACTTAGTAGTGTAACGATAAGTGTAATGCACTGTAGACAAAATGTCGCGAGTTCAAATACGTTCACTGCTACATTTTTTTAAATGCAATTCTGTCTGCAGAACACAATTCCCCTTTCGTCTCAACCCAAAATAGTCGCATGTGGAAAAAGGGCCAACTACTGTGGCATTTTGTTCTTTTCAGGTTTAATAGACGGCCAGGCAGCAGATGCATCTCGAAACTTTTGTATTATGTATGGGGAGAGCGCATCATGCCAAAATACATTGGCTGTCGTGTGGTAGTGGCATTTTATTCTTCTTCAAACCTTGTTTGACAACTTTAACTCAGAACAAGTTTTCTACATGCATGTAATCAATAAACTGCATGTGTATTGTCAGACTGTTATAGATAACATCAAAGAGTTCGCATATATCATTGATGATTAATTTCTCTCTCATGTCTACTATTGTTTAAACAACACTAAAAGAAACTATACGAAAATTGTGCACTGTATTATAAGAAATGAAATAAAACTACCCATGATAACCTTACGACGAAAGTCTGTTTTAATAAAGCTGAGTATTTGTACAGAAGCTTGCCTCTATCGGACCGAATTAGTAAAATACTACTCACTTAGATTTCGATTGGGTCTGTGTTTAATTGGTATGCTGTGTCATATTCAAGAGGTATGCAAATGTAGCATTTCATAAATAAAATTATGTATTCCTAGAAACCCGAAATTTGCTTGTCAGCAACGGAAGAGGCATTACCTGTTGTGCTGCATTGTAAGTTTTTCACCATTGCAATATGTGCCGAAAGTGTTTTCTTGCGTTTACCTTATCGATGTTTGATCTGACTGCTTGTAGCTCTTTCACAGAAGGGATAAAAATGTTACATTCAGCGAGGCTGGAATCACGAACCAGAACAGGTGCTTTTTTTACAAGAAATTATTCCCATTAAGACAGAAACTAAAGTGCAGATGCGGCCACTGTGCAGATCTGCGCTTTCGTAATGTTTCCCTCTTATTTAGTCTTATAACGACGATTGGGATCCACACGCGAGTCTGACTGTTTCTTTGTATCCTTCCATCTACTACCTTTGTGTGTTATTGCTTGGTGTTCAAAAAGCAAAATGTTACGCCTGCTCCTACGAGGTATTAGAACGTGGTCGCAAGAAGGCTAACGAAGTATAATCAATATACATTGAGACACCAATTTGTCCTTCGCCATGGTGTTAAATCGACAGAAATAATTGGGTATTATTGCCTGCATCACTGGCATCCCATTGCTGTCTTCTATTACTGACATTTTCATATTACCCTGAACACAAGACGCCGAGATAAATGAGTATATACTCCTTGACGAAACATCCCACATTCTAATCATCCTGATCCATTCATTACATGCATTGGCAGCAATGAGTGATAGAAAAGCTGTTGTGAGGTGACGAATGACAATAACAAAGGTAGTAATAACAAACCAGTAATCAAGGATGTTTACTGCATTACAGACAATTGTTAACGATTAAAAAAATAACCAAGAAAGGCTGAGTGTTTAATTTGCACACTGTATAGGTGTTCTTACCACTTTGTTACTGAATTCTGTTCTGGTTGTTTGCAGAGGGAAAAGAAAGAACCCTGTAGCCATACATATCGTTAGTACAACGAGATATTACCTATCAACTATCCTTGCTGTACATCACGAGACGAACATGGAAGCATACAAAGAAACAATCAGACTCATGAGTGTGGATCCCGTTCATCATTAGAACACTAAACAAGAGGGAAACATTACGAAAGCAATGAATACGCTGGTTAGCATACATTATTTGTATAGATCTGAAGATGAAAAAGCGCAGATCTGCACAGTGGCCGCATCTGAACTTTAGTTTCTGTCTTAATGGGCATAATTATTAGTTTCTTCTCTTCTGAATTTTGAAATGAATTGATTATTACGTGGCACAGAATAATTAGTTCACTGTCTTTCTTATAGCTTCCATTCCCACCAACATTTTTCTACATTCTCGTGCAATTCATGAAATTCTACTTGTATGATCACAAGATTGCACATAGATGCAATCGATTTCGAGGTGCAAAGTGTTTATTATCTTATTTTTCGTGACAGGTGGGCAAAGTTGATTTCCAAAGACTTTTTATTGTACTGAAACAATCTTTTGTCACAAAGTAACAAGGTAAGTGTTTTATTCGTATATATTTTGTGGGAAACTGTAATCGTGATTGAAGTTTATACACCTGTATGTTTGACACAACTGGTAGGAGAAAACAATGCATATTAACCAAACCCCACACCTCCTCTCCGTATCCTCCTATGACACGAGCATGGGATTCTCCTCACATACCGCTACAGAGCTGTTCCTAGCACAACCGAGAATTGGCAACATCCTCACAAAAATTTGGCAACACTATGACAGTGCAGTCACTTCCACGTATGATACTGAATTGACTCGCTAAATTCACTTGATATTCCCTTTCCATTTGAATGACTCGTGCTATATAACCCCTAGACACTGAGACAGAAAATTCAATTTTTTGGCTAAAGAAGTGCTATTCTTCACGTAAGTGACAACTTCTATTATCTTTCATGATGCGTTATGAGGCTGAGCGACCAATACCATGATGAGAGTGGTGTGCTGGCAACAGTGTGTCCATAGCCCCGTGCCACCGCCCATATCTCGTGCCGCAACGGTTCAGTGAGTCGTCAATTCTAACCGTGGCAGGGATCAGTGTGTGCAAGCATTTTTTACTGATTTATTTTATGGAGCTGCGAATTTCCAGAAAAAATTCTGTAACGAAATTGGAAGAAAACCTTTACACATCAAGTCCTCTTGGTAGCTCGACACAACAAGTTGTGTTAATGGTCATAGATCTCGGCTTTTTGACTGCCAAGCAGCTTTACCATACAAGCGTTTCTGAAGAAATTCGAATTGACCGTCAACGGTACGAATTTCAGTATTGTTCTTTAGTTAAGACTCACATGCCAGGGTGATAAGTATGAAGGGAATGAACCTCTTGATTACTATAGGGCCCCTATGCTAAATTTCCACAGTAGCAAACATTTGCTAACAGCGGCTCTAGCAACTTACTTTTTCTCTGGGTAGCTTCAAATATGGGCAATTTTGTCACCTTAAATCCAATTGAATATTTTAAATACCACTTTTGAACAGCGTTCACCTCTCCATTAATTAATGTATGGACCTCAAAACAAGCATTTTGCCTAGGTAGCTATAGAGCAGGTTCTCAAAGGTATTGACACAATGTTTCACATCCATTTACCTTAGGGAATCAAAGAAAGAAACAAAACTCATTACATTGCATTAACTCTCTCTGCCTTGACTAACACATATGAATCCATGACAGAAATAAATTATTTGAAGAATCTCTTGTGAAAGGAAAAAGAACAGGATGTGATGCTTTAATTATAGCACACTGGATCAGGAACAATGAAATTAATTCTGTGCCACATTGATGTATTGCATACTAGTGTAATAAAATACTCATCAAATAAAAACGGTTTTGTGCCTCCGTTGCTATCGAGTATGAAACACAAATCGTAGACAGATTTTATGGGTCACCACTCAACAACATTAAAGCATGTTACACCGTCGGGAGTGAGGAGTGGAGCAGACGTTGTCGGCAGAAGGCGAGGCAGCGAAGTGCCTCAGCCACCGCCGGTAGCCAGCAAACGGGCCCCAGAGAACTCAGACGCATGCGGTGTTCAGAGGCAGATAAGCGGCCAAGAAATCTCTCGCTGAAATAGTGTTGAATAAAACTGTTATTACCAATGTGACAGAAAGCGAAATATATTGTAGATTCGCTTGAATTGCACTCGTAGCTTCAGCATGGAGAGGAAAGGGGCGATAAAAATTTTGTCGACATGTGCTTTCTGTTCCTAGATGTCGTATTAGATAGTCTCGTGTTTTACCTCAAGACTACGGTCGTGGTCAAGACTGATGTACTCAGACTACAGTCAAGACTTCCTCTGGGATGTGCTGTAGTCTACAATGTTGCCAGATCGAGCATATTGCCGGACATAGAATTCTGAGGGGAGCATGACTGTATTGCCCACCTTATGTGAACGATTCAGTGGTCAAATTTTTGTCTAAGACTGTATCTACAACACATATTGCACGCTGAAGACACAGAAGAATTAAAAAAGCAAAATTAGTTTATGGGAGCAACGTTAACTATAGCGTTTGAAGTATTCATAGTATTGTATACGTGTGTGTAAACGCCTTCCAATGCCCACTCAAGAAAGACAAGGATACACAGTCTAGCTTCAATATTATAAATACGCCTCAGTTTGTGAATGAACTCAGATTGATAATCATTTTGAATATTTAGCAGTACTGTACCCATTGGTGTTAAACTCGTTTTCAACCAATGATTCCCACAGCTACAGGAACACTACTTGTAATACCTCTTGGACAAAATACTTGTGCAGTGCTATCAGACGGAAAGGTCAACCTGACAGTAACTGTGGGAAGTTTGTTTTACAACCTTCGTACTTTGATAAAGAGCTTTTCCTATTTCAGATATCTGTGAACGTTGCTGCATAAGACGATTTAAAAAGAAACTAAATTCCTTCAGCTACGACAGTGTCTAAAGAAATCGTCTTAACGGCACTAAATCGTGGTTTGTGAATCGTTTACCAGCCGTACTCTGCCGCATTTCGCTGATTGGAAGGCAAGAAGCTTACTGACAAATTTCACAGAAGGAAAAGGGGGACGAAATGTCTCCCACTGGAAGGTCATGTTGTTTTATTTAAATGATTACAAAATCAATTGATTTTCTAAAACATTCTCTGTCATACACAACTTGAAACAAGTCACGTCGACCAAAACATATGGAAGAACTGACAGCGACGTATATCGGAAGGCAGTAAGATCCCTTGGCTTTTGGAACTGACAGCGACGTATATCGGAAGGCAGTAAGATCCCTTGGCGTTTGGTTTGGCAGTATTCGACAGCCATTTCTAGTCGCAACTAAATGAAGAAAGCGCGTTTTTGTTATCAAGTGATGTCTTCATCAATTACTTTAGTTTTAATGTAATCTACGAGTAATTGCTGATGTTTGATATTAACATGAAAAGAATTCCGTAGACATGGAAAGAACCTGTTCTTGGGCAACTACTTCTATAATGACCAAAAGTATTAAATGATTTTCATGCATATGTGTTCCAGCAGCAGTATGAAGAAAATGAGAGTAATAATGACGGTAATAATCGAATTATCCGGTAACTTCACACTTCACAGTGGATTTTCTCGAACTAAGAAATTTGATGAACTAGTGAAAATTTCAAAATGGCTTCACATCGGGGCCATGATGCCTAGAAGAGTCTTTACATCCTGCTGACATGAGAATAGCATAATCTCCGCGTCAGGTTCTTGCTTCTACTTAACCATTTAATAGATTCGTATTTTTTTCCATTGTGACTAATTTTGCAAGCTAAGCATATGATCCGTTACAGCACACTCCTGGGGTGGGAAATGTCGCCACAATGGTCTGGTGGAACGAACTATCACAGGTTCAATGCGTGGGTTCAGGCATTTACTTTTAAGAGGCACAAACAGATTTACTTTACCTCTGGTAACCTGAAGAGAAAGACTAATAATTCAGAATCCGCATGAAACATCATGTTCCTTCATTACCAACTGGGCAGAGCCGGTTTACGTTGGAAAATGACATAGGCGGGAGTCATGGTAAACGGAAATACTGTCGCCAACGTAAACTTACTTACATTAGAAAGTTTTATTTTATTTGGTGAATCGATAGCCATTTAAAGGAACAGGGCTCTTATTTTGCTTGTACTTGATTAAACTACAGACGTTGAAAAATTTTGTGCTGGACTGTGATTTGAATTCGTATCTCCTCTCTCGAGGATCTGAATCTCTCGGAACAGTATAGTCCAATCATTTCGTTCCTTTTCCCAAGACTGCAATCTTCTCTAGGTCTCCTCCAAAGGTAAGTATGTAGGTCCTAATACTGATCCAGTACAAAAATATGAATTGAATGAAAAATATTCATAATTTCACTTCAAGCCCTATCACGTGCACAACGTCCTGCTAGTGAAAATTAACATGCATTTTTAATGTCTGTTCATGTGTTGCCAACATTCGCAATAGATGTCGTTATTTCTGGTCAAACACGCACACATCTTACTGTTTGTGAGTAACCAATTGATACTTAAGCTATATTCGTGGATGATAAAAAAGGACGGTAGGTGTGCGGTTCGATTGTCGCTCAGGCACAAAAAATTGTATCCTTATTTTAGATTTAAACAGCTAGCAGCTGGTAAGAAAAACCGATACATAACATTTGATTTTACTTAGTCAACAATGCGATTACATGTTGGGTTCGTATTTTCGTCACAGAACTTCACAACATGCGCTTCATCTTTAAATGCATGAACACTTTGTTACTTCTGTATGGAGGTATATCAGACATCTTCCGTGGTTAGTTAACAGGGACGAAAGGGTCTTGATGGGAGTCCCGGTTTATTACGAAAACTGTGGTCTTTTATTTTCAAGTTTAGATTTGGTTACTGATATCGGCGAAAATTTCGGTAATTCATGACTCTTCAAGGCTAGTCAGCAATATGATTAGATTAGATTAGATTTGATTCGATTAGTATTTGTTCCTTAGATCATGAATACGACATTTCGTAATGATGTGGAACGTGTCATTTTAATGAAAGATTTCTTTACATACCATGATGCAATTTCTTTACAACAATTATTTACTCTCTCTCTCATTCTTTTTTATATTTCTCTCTCTCTCTCTCTCTCTCTCTCTCTCTCTCTCTCTCCTCTCTCTCTCTCTCACACACACACGCACACACACATACACAAACATTGTTTTTTATTTTTATTTGTTTGTTGTGCTCGACTATCGGCCAGGAACGAAAACGTCCGTGAATGAGTTTCTTAGTTTTGAGTACGAAAGAAATATAAAAACTACTACGAGAGTTACTGATTTATGATGCTTAGTTTACAGTCAGTTCTGAGTACTATTAGTAACTACCCTCCAGTCCCTAAACCTAGTTACAGATATGCGAATCAGACGCCTTACGTATTCCAGGCCGTGCCAGCCGCATCTGTGAGATGGCTGCTATGGTCACTTCCCAGCCCTCTGTAGGAACGCATCGATTCGTGTTCTTCCTACTGCTACTGTAACTGAGATTTGACAACAAGGCAGAGTATATTTCGCAACTCTGTGATCGACGAGTTACTTCCTGGTGTGCACGGAATTAAGCCTCAAAGTTCACTTGATTTTTCCTATCATTTCCATTTAATAAAAAATGGTTCAAACGGCTCTGAGCACTATGGGACTCAACATCTTAGCTCATAAGTCCCCTAGAACTTAGAACTACTTAAACCTAACTAACCTAAGGACATCACACACACCCATGCCCGAGACAGGATTCGAACCTGCGACCGTAGCAGCCCCGCGGTTCCGGACTGCAGCGCCAGAACCGCACGGCCACCGCGGCCGGCTCCATTTAATAATCTGAGTTATTATCGCTTGAGATGTAACAAAAGATTGTAAATTTACGGTTTTCAGCCCAGGAAAGTCGTTGCACGTCGAAATCGCAACTAATCTTGTCCTTTAAATAGCGGCTTACACGTTCTAGTCACTATTGGCCTAGTAACAGGAATCCAAGGCACATACCTCTGCGCTAGCTACGTGGTAACGTGCTGTCTCGTAAACAAAAAAAAAAAAGTATTTTCTGGTTCGTGATTCCAGTCTCGCTGAATGGAACGTTTTCATCCCTTCTGTGAAAGAGCTACAAACAGTCAGATCAAACATCGATAAGGAAAACGAGAGAAAATACTTTCGGCTCATATTGCAATGGTGAAAAACTTACAATGCTGCGCAATTTTGGGTTTCTAGGAATACATAACTTTATTTATGAAATGCTACATTTGCATACCTCTTGAATATGACACAGCATACCAATTAAACACAGACCCAATCGAAATCTAAGTGAGTAGTATTTTACTAATTCGGTCCGATAGAGGCAAGCTTCTGTACAAATACTCAGCTTTATTAAAACAGACTTTCGTCGTAAGGTTATCATGGGTAGTTTTATTTCATTTCTTATAATACAGAGCTCAATTTTCGTATGGTTTCTTTTAGTGTTGTTTAAACAATAGTAGACATGAGAGAGAAATTAATCATCATCGATATATGCGAATTCTTTGATGTTATCTATAACAGTCTGACAATGCACATGCAGTTTATTGATTACATGCATGCAGAAAACTTGTTCTGAGTTAAAGTTGTCAAACAAGGAATGAAGAAGAATAAAATGCCACTACCACACGACAGCCAATGTAGAAAATACTTTTCTGACGTATTTTGGCACGATGCGCCCTCCCCATACATAATACAAAAGTTTCGAGATCCATCTGCTGCCTGGCTGTCTATTAAACCTGAAAAGAACAAAATGCCACAGTAGTTGGCCCTTTTTCCACATGCGACTATATTGGGTTGAGAAGAAAGGGGAATTGTGTTCAAAGTTCCATTAGAGTGATAACTTCAGCAGACAGAATTGCATTTTAAAAAATGTAGCAGTGAATGTATTTGAACTCGCGACATTTTGTCTACAGTGCACTGCACTTATCGTTACACTACTAGGTAAACCATAGCTACAGCAGCTCCAGAAGTCAACAACAATTTCTCCAGAACTTCCGCGTTCCACAGTGTTGTGAGATAATGGATAAGGCCAGGTGTAGATGTCTGAGAGACAGACAATTACAGCTTTTCTTTTGCACTGCACTACGTTTTCAACAAACAAATAGTGCAATAGGGTAGCTCAGGTGGAAAGGGACACTTCCAATTTAAATTTATGCATCCTACACTGTTGGCCGGCCGTTGGTGGCCGAGCAGTTCTGGCGCTTCAGTCTGGAATCACGTGACCGCTACAGTCGCAGGTTCGAATCCTGCCTCGGGCATGGATATGTGTGATGTCCTTAGATTAGTTAGGTTTTAGTAGTTCTAAGTTCCAGGGGACTGATGACCTAGTATGTTAAGTCCCATAGTGCTCAGAGCCAACACTGTTGGCAGTTCTGTGTAGGTGGCAGTTACGTGATTTTATTTCGATGATTACAAAATAGCGTCGAATGTATGCACCGGGTAGCTGAGGCACCTAGTTAATGGCGGTTCGGTCAACCAAGTAAATGAATGTATTGAACATGCTGCAAACCACTACAGGGAGCCTGTGTGTCAGAATTCTCATCCAGTGTGGTGCAACGGCGTTATCATAGAAAAATGAGCCATAGGGCTGAGGATTAGGTGGCCTGTTCGATTGCTGATAGCTTTGTATACTAATGGTCAGGGTTCGATTCCAACTTCTGCTGATGATTTTTGATAGGAAGAGACAGATTCTATTCTCTTCTGGCTATGCCAAGTGAAGAAGGTATAATGGCATTGTGGTCTGAAATTCACATTAAACATGATTTTCCTTCTCTACCGAGTAGACATTACGTTGAACCACAATAAAGTCAGGAGTGGCGACATGTAGAAACTCTATCATCAGTAAACTTTCTTATACTAGTTATTTATTTCTAGTGATGAAACACAAACACATATTTTACGTCACAGGACACTTATTCCATCTTTTATTTGAGCTTCTGTACGTCGATAAAATCGGTTCTGAACTGGGAATGCAACTCAGACCGCCCTTAACGCGGAATTTGATCCCTTCGTGACAATACAACTCGACTACAATTAGTTGTTTGTTCAAAACTGCAGATTCCTCAACATCTCCACATTTTGCGCGTGAATGGGTTCGAATCCTGGCCAGGCACTAAAGTTTTCATTATGTATTATCAAGCTCTAGCATGAGAACACCTATTTGCTGGTGGATAATAATTCTGATGTTTAGTGTGTTTTCATTCGTTGTCAACACTAACGATATCTGCCGTTTTTGGCTCCCAGTGAGACACAGAACTATTTGCGAGATTACTGTAAGTACAAGGATGTTATTCTGAGCTGCTGGTGGAGAAAAATTCGGAAGCTGATGTCTCTTTGTGTGTAGTCAACAACGATATGTGTGGGGTTCGATTACCAGTCAGCACTGAACTCTTCGTCATATTATTTCTAGTTCAAACATGCTCACATGTCGCTGCTGGTGTAAAAAACCCATATTTAACGTTCGTTTTCTCTAGAATATAACAGCGATAGATGCCGGGTTGGAGTCCTGGGAGGGAAAAAATTAATGATTCGTCTCGTCATTTCAGTTGAAACATCTTGCTACTGCCGAGAAAATCCGATATGTCACAGTTGATCGTGATTCGATAACAATCCGATTACGTTCTGGGTTCATATCCCTGTCCAACACAAAGCTTTACCTCACGGCATTTCAAGTAAGTTACTTGTGAAGAAGCAATATTTAACATCTCTCGTAATACGTTAACAGGGACAATAGATGCTGGGTAGGAATTCGCGTCTGTTAAAAATGTTTACGTTATGTAATTTAAAGTTGATATTTCCTAATTAATACTGTCTACAATCGAGGTATATCTCTCTCTCTGTATGCCTAGTCAGGAATGACACTTTCCGTCAGTCACGAAATCTTCGCTTAGTCTGCATGACCTGGGTTTGAATCCATATGCAGAACGAGACGGTTCGTCGTGTCATTTGAAGTTCATAAATATTCTCAACTAGCAGCTCGTGAATAACTTAAATTTTTAATGTCATTTTGTGTTATATAATAAGTACGGTATGTTACTTTGAAGAGGAAATCATAAATATGACGAACTTACTACGTGCATTACCTATCTGACGTAATAATGAGAGTGGTAACATTTCAGGTACGTCGTTTATGGTAATAAATGTGAGCTTACAAGCCTTAAGGACAGTCTTACCTGTGATAAGGTGTTCGCTGATATTTGCAGTATCGTGGTATTACTTTACATCTTGGGTTACTGGGATACGGAGCAGTGTTTTCTAGTGGTGATTTGTTGGAACCATTTTCAGTAGTCAAATGACTGTACCGAGGAGCGATTAGAGGACATGCTAGATAGCAGCCTTAAGAGGATTGTATGCGAATCAGGCGAAATGCAATTCAGGTCGTTCGGATACTTTTCAGCACGACTGTACCCTTATACTTGTTTATCGGCGGATGCAGACCAATAGTCATCTACGATGGTCAACCCAAAACATGCTCTGGATGCGGGAAAGAGGGCCACGTCCGTTCCGAATGTATGCAGCGGAGGATTGTGCGAACCCGTGCCTACGTCCACGTTGACGCCGCTGCCATTAACGTATGAAGACGCATTTCGAACAGATCGCATCCCGACGAATAACCAGCTCCAACATCCTGACAGTTTACGGCAACCGACTGCGGAGGAGACCGCCACCTGTGACGAAACGGCGCACACTTCTGCCACTCCGGCGCCAACGACGCCGTTAACCGACCGGAAAGGATCGGTAGGAGGTATGGAAATTGATCCTCCGGTTGTGGCGGCAGCTGCTTTCGTCCCTGAGCACCAGGAATCACTTCCGCACTCGGACACGGAGGCACACACACGCAAACAACGATCGCCAAAGCGCCACAAGAAACACCTGCTTAATGCATTCCACGTCAGACGGACTTGCGTGTAACGACGATACAGTGAATCCGGATGCCCCACACAGCAGTAAGACGCGAATCACACGAGTCGGGGGTTGAATACAGACCCACCGGACGGAGGGCCGCCGGAAGGATTCCCTCCACCCACCGCAGCAACACCTCCGCCTTCGGTCAGCCCGGCCGGAGAAACACGACGAGAGATGGACCTCCAGCACAGGAAATGGGCCGACGAATCCGATACTGACCCAGAGACCGACGACGCAGCCGCAATGGCGAGTGCGGCGTCCACCGGATGTTAACCACGCAGAAGACGCAGACTGCCGCACAGACAGCACGTCGACGAGCAACAGCACGCAAGTTAACATAAGCGTTCATGTGCACTGCACTGAGGAACAGCGGCAGGAGTATCGAACAGCCCCTATTAATGTTAATACAATTAGAACGCCGGTCAAATTTCGGCTATTACGAGACATGCTGCGTGCGTCAGACATTGACGTCGTCCTTCTGCAGGAAGTATGTGTCGAGAGCTTCTCCGACCTCTATGAGTACGATACATACATTATACCCACTACAGACGGCGGCAGCGGAACAGCGATACTTCTACGTGGCGGCACAGTGGCCGAGGACGTGGTGTACCTGCCGTCAGCGCGAGGACCGGCGCTCACAGTGCTACGAGTACGGATCGTTAACATCTACCCACCGTCGGGGTCCGACAGACGGCGCGATCGATCCCGATTTTACGCAGAGGAGATTGCACCACTATTCTTAGGCCGATATGAATATGTCTTATTTGGAGGTGACTTCAACTGCGTGCTCGCAATAAAAGATCAACACCCACGCTATAATTCATGCCAGGAGCTGCGGCAACTGAAACAGGACATACCGACGAGCTACGGAAATTATTTGCGCCTGCGCTCGTTTTATAGCAGCACTCCGATACTGTGAAGGCGCTTGTGCAGATAGACTGCGTGCATCGATAGAGGAGGGACGATACATATCGACAGACGGGGATACACCTACGTCACAAGTCACTCTGCAAGTCGCCTCGATCGAATTTACGTAACACGTCGTCTGGAAACTGCGATCCTCGACGCGGAATTGGGGCCAGTCGCCTTTTCAGATCAGATAACATATACAGGGTGGTCCATTGATAGTGGCCGGGCCAAATATCTCACGAAATAAGCATCAAACGAAACAACTACAGAGGCCGAAACTCGTCTAGCTTGAAGGCGGAAACCAGATGGCGCTATGGTTGTCCCGCTAGATGGCGCTGCCATACGTCAAACGAATACTAACTGCGTTTTTTTTTTTAAATAGGAACCCACATTTTTATTACATATTCGTGTAGTACGTAAAGAAATTTGAATGTTTTAGTTGGACCACTTTTTTTCGCTTTGTGGTAGATGGCGCTGTAATAGTTACAAACGTGTAAGTACGTGGTATCACGTAACATTCCGCCAGTGCGGACCGTATTTGCTTTGTGATACATTAACCGTGTTAAAATGGACCGTTTACCAATTGCGGAAAAGGTCGATATCGTGTTGATGAATGGCTATTGTGATCAAAATGCCCAACGAACGTGTGCTATGTATGCTGCTCGGTACCCTGGACGACATCATCCAAGTGTCCGCATGTGAAACGTCAACCACGACCTGCAACAAATGATGATGCCCAAGAAGGTGTTTTAGCTGCTGTCGCGGCTAATCCACACATCAGTAGCAGAAAAATTGCGCGAGAATCGGGAATCTCAAAAACGTCGGTGTTGAGAATGCTACATCAACAACGATTGCACCCCTACCATATTTCTATGCACCAGGAACTGCATGGCGACGACTTTGAACGTCGTGTACAGTTCTGCCACTGGGCACGGGACTATGACAGATTGTTTCCACGCGTTCTATTTTGTGATGAGGCGTCATTCACCATAGCGGTAACGTAAACCGGCGTAATATGCACTATTGGGCAACGGAAAATCCACGATGGCTGCGACAAATGGAACATCAGCGACCTTGGCGGGTTAATGTATGGTGCGGTATTATGGGAGGAAGGATGATTGGCCCCCATTTTATCAATGGCAATCTAAATGGTGCAATGTATGCTGATTTCCTACGTAATGTTCTACCGATGTTACTGGAAGATCTTTCACTGCATGACAGAATGACGATGTATTTCCAAAATGATGGATGTCCGACACATGGCTCGCGTGCGGTTGAAGCGGTATTGAATATCATATTTCATGACAGGTGGATTGGTCGTCGAAGCACCGCACCATGGCCCGCACGTTCACCGGATCTGACGTCCCCGGATTTCTTTCTGTGAGGAAAGTTGAAGGATATTTGCTATCGTGATCCACCGACAACGCCTGACAACATGTGTTAGCGCATTATCAATGCATGTGCGAACATTACGGAAGGCGAAGTACTCGCTGTTGAGAGGAATGTCGTTACACGTATTGCCAAATTCATTGAGGTTGACGGTCATCATTTTCAGCATTTATTGCAGTAATGTGGTATTTACAGGTAATCACGCTGTAACAGCATGCGTTCTCAAAAAAATGTTCAAATGTGCGTGAAATCTTATGGGACTTAGCTGCTAAGGCCATCAGTCCCTAAGCTTACACACTACTTAACCTAAATTATCCTAAGGACAAATACACACACCCATGCCCGAGGGAGGACTCGAAGCTCCGCCGGGACCAGCCGCACACATGCTTTCTCAGAAATGATAAGTTCACAAAGGTACATGTATCACATGGTACGAACCGAAACAAAATGTTCAAACGTACCTACGTTCTGCTTTTTAATTTAAAAAACTTATCTGTTACCAACTGTTCGTCTAAAATTGTGAGCCATATGTTTGTGACTATCACAGCGCCATCTATCACAAAGCGAAAAAAGTGGTCCAACTAAAACATTAAAACATTTATATTTCTTTACGAACTACACGAATATGTAATAAAATGGGGGTTCCTATTTTAAAAACCGCAATTGATATCCATTTGACCTATGGCAGCGCCATCTAGCTGGCCAACCCCCTTCAAGCTAGACAAATTTCATTCTTTGTAGTTTTTTTCATTTGACACCTATTTCGTGAGATATTTGTCCCGGTCACGATAAATGGACCACCCTGTATATGCACGGTCTCCCTATGTCGTCAACGAGTGTGGAGGAGTCGCAGTGTTTGGAAAATGAATACTGTTGTGACTTGGCAAGACAGCCAAGCCACTAGGAGGTGAAGCCGAAAGGCACGCGTTTAAGCTCACGCAGGCTGGCGTGAGGTCTGGATCTGGACAAGGTAATTAATATAGCCAATAACGTACGTAACTGCTGGAATACTTAACTTTAATCCACAATTGGTGAACATCGGTCTGACGGTACATGCATCACAAGATAAATAGCAAATGATAATGGCGCCTTGCTAGGTCGTAGCAAATGACGTAGCTTAAGGCTATGCTAACTATCGTCTCGGCAAATGAGAGCGTAATTTGTCAGTGAACCATCGCTAGCAAAGTCGGCTGTACAACTGGGCGAGTGCTAGGAAGTCTCTCTAGACCTGCCGTGTGGCGGCGCTCGGTCTGCAATCACTGACAGTGGCGACACGCGGGTCCGACGTATACTAACGGACCGCGGCCGATTTAAAGGCTACCACCTAGCAAGTGTGGTGTCTGGCGGTGACACCACAAATACAGCACACCCCAGGGATCCTGAGTGCAGACGCCTAATCGAAGACTCTTGGCACATATGTGAACGACGACGTTGCAGTGGTGGCTGGAATGCGTGAAGCTTGCCTTGCGGCGAACGTTAATCGCGTACGGAAGAGAGCATATGATGTAGAGGCGCCACACGACGGAAGTTTATTTTACGATGCTCCGCGAACTATCTGTACAAGCGCCTTCACAGTATCGGAGTGCTGCTATATAACGAGCGCAGGTCCAAATAATTTCCATAACGCGCCGCCGTCTGGAGGGTGACGCAATCCGTGCAAGGGCCTTTGTACGAGCCTGTGGAGAATCACCGTCGATGTATCACGTTATGAGAGAAAAACAACGTAGCCGCAGAACCTTGATACAGACGGTCGTACTGCCGGATGGTCGCCGTATAGCAATTTCCAACGCCTTTGTGGAGCAATACGGTCATCTCTATGGAGAAGCGAAACACGATCAGGCAGACTTTCATGAGGTCCGACGAACGCTATCCGCGTGCCTCGACGGGACGGCCAGCCGGGAAGTCACAGTTGACGACGTAATGGAAGCGCTTGATAAGGGAGTGTCGCACAAATCGCTGGGGCCCAAAGGATTTCCGTTAGAGTTTTATCGTCCATTTAAAGAGCTCATGACTCCGCGATGTACTGCCATGTGCCGCGAATTGATGTCTCCCAATGTGCCTCTTCCACCGTCCTTCGTGGAAGGAATGATCATCCCTATCCACAAACCATCCGGCGGCACAGGGATACAAGCTTACCGGCCACGGACCCTTCTTAATAGCGACTATAAGAGCTACACCAGGATACTTGCAGCACGCTTCAAACGCATACTAGTTTAGTTATGTCATGTCATGTTCCGTAGATCATTTTTACGATTATTTTATCGATATGATGTGGAACAATTCAGATTAAAAGTTTATATACACACATGAATAGTGCTAATATTAATATTACTGAAATTTTTAGTTCTACACATGCAACTACATTTAGAGGTAATTTTTTTTTTTTTTACCAGTTATGAAACAGAAACTCCTCCGTCGAATAGAAGGAGTTGTCCAAAAGAAATGATTTTAAGCTAGATTTAAAACTTGATCTGCTACGTGCCAGACACTTTATGTTGTTGGGCAAATGATCAAAGATTTTCGTTGCTGAATAATGTACTCCTTCTTGAGCAACTGACAGCTTCAGTATAGGAAAGGTCATTTTTCCCTCTAGTGTTGTACGTATGAACATTACTGTTCTTCGCGAATTGCGATGGATTATTTATAACGAATTTCATTAGCGAATATATGTACTCTGATGATGCAGCTAAAATACCTAACTCCTTGAATAGGTGCCTACATGACGTCCTTGGGTGAACACCACTAATTATTCTCACTGCTCTCTTTTGTGCAATCAATACTTTATGTCTAAGTGGTGAGTTACCCCAGAAAACTATTCCATAAGACATTATTGAGTGGAAGTATGCAAATTACGTTAGGAGGGTGATCTGTTTATTAGCAAGACTAGAGAGTATACGAAGAGCGAAAGAAACTGTACTCAATTGTTTGAGAAGATCAGTAACATGCTTCTTCCAGTTCAAGATGTCATCAATGTGATCATCCAAAAATGACGGTGTTAACTGAGCCCTGTTCATATGCTACATCAATTGTCCGTATCCCTCTATTCGGTGTACAGAACTAGATATAGTGAGTTTTTTTTCAGAATTAAGGATGTGTCCATTTTCTGAGAACCACTTAATAATTCTTTGAAAGACATCCTTAACAATATCTTCAGTTGCTTTTTCTGGAATGGGATTTATTATAACACTCGTGTCATCTGCAAAAAGTACTAGTTCTGCTTGCTGAACGTTAAGTGAGAGATCATTCACATGAATAAGGAACAACAGAGGACCCAAAACCATGTGGGACTCCCTTTGTGATAACTCCTCATTCACTAGAATTTACCACCCTCCCAACATAATTTGTGTTGTTCAGCACAACATTTTGCTTTCTGTTTGTTAAGTATCATTCAAACCAGCTGTGTGTATAACCTTCAGTTCCATAAAACCTGAGTTTTTCTAAGAGTGTGACATGATCCACACAATCAAATGCCTTTGAGAGATCACAAAAAATCAACTGGCGATAAATTGTTACTTAGGGCTTGTACTATTTGATGGGTAAATGTGTAGATAGCCTTCTCAGTCGAGTAACCCTTCCGGAATCCGAACTGTGACATTCTGAGTAAATTATTTTCACTTAAATGTGAGACTACTCTTGATTACATAACTTTTTCGAATATTTTAGAAAATGAAGTCAGCAATGATATTGGTCTATTATTATTTAAGTTACTCTTGACCCCTTTCTTATGAAGAGGTTTGTCAACTGCGTATTTCAATCTGTCTGGAAAAATTCCCAGTGCCGCGAAGCATTACATATATCACTAAGGACTCCACTTATTAAATTAGAACAACACTTCAAAATTCTGTTAGACTCCAAGAACATCACATGAGCTCTTGTTTTCAGTATATTTATGATTCCCTTAATTTCAGTGTAGGATGTTGGTGCTATTTCTAAAGGAAATAGGGAATGACTTTTTAACATATTTTTTTGCTTCGTTAACGGAACCCTTTAACCATATTTTTGCTGCTACATTCAAAAAGTAATTGTTAAAAATACTTGCAGCTTGTGAATTATCATTCACAACATCATCATTTAGCTCTATTGCTATGGTATGCTGTGCACTGTCAGGCTGCCCCGTATCCCGTTTGACAATATTCCCTATAGTTTTAATCTTATTATCCGTATTATTAATTTCTGTCAGAACACACAAGCTTCTCGACTTCTTAATGACTTTCTTTAAAATATTACAATATCTTTTGTAGTAAGCAAGTAACGTCGGATCCTGACTTACTCTGGCCTGTCCATATATTTCCCTCTTCCTCTTACACGATGTCTTAATCCCCTTAGTAATCGATGACTTACTTGACTTTGTAATGGTTTTTTCGTATAACTTTTCAGGAAAGAAACTCTCAAATTTTGATACAGATTTATGGTGGAATAAACTGAATTTGGCATCAGCATCATTTTCTGTGTATACTTCATCCCATTCGACCTCTTCTAGGCTGCTGTACCCTGTTCGCATCAATAAGCCTCCCTGCCTTGTATGAACCTGCCTGTAGCCTGTAAGGTGCTATATGTGTTATTTCCATTAACTGTGCACCATGATCAGATAGCCCATTAACAACTGGGTACACATTAATCGTTTCTGCCTGAGCACTATCTATAAAAATGTAATCGATAAGTGACCTACTATCCTGCTGCACACGAGTTGGAAAATTTACAACAAACACTAGATTGAAACAACCAAAGTTTCTTGCTCACTTGTCCTATCCGTATCTTTTAAAAAATCTACATTAAAATCACCACAAACCACTAACTGTTTCTTTTTGTATGACAGGTAGCTCAATGATGCCTATAGATTTCTCATGAATAGCTGAAAGTTATCTTGAGGGTATCTGTAGATTGTTACAATTACTGCCGGCCGGTGTGGCCGTGCGCTTAAAGGCGCTTCAGTCTGGAACCGCGTGACCACTCCGGTCGCAGGTTCGAATCCTGCCTCGGGCATGGATGTGTGTGATGTCCTTAGGTTAGTTAGGTTTAAGTAGTTCTAAGTTCTAGGGGACTGATGACCACAGATGTTAAGTTCCATAGTGCTCAGAGCCATTTGTTACAATTACTATAGAAGTATATTGCAGTAGCAACTCACAAGCACTTGTTTCAATGATCTGATCTACACAAAACCTATTTGTTTCAATATTTTTGGCTTTGTCCCCAGTATTTATATAAGTAGCAACTCCTCCTTTTTCCATGTTGACTCTACATGAATAAGGTGCTAATCTGTAATCCCTTAAATTTAACTTCTCCATCCCTGCGGTTACATGGTGTTCAGAGATACACAAAACATGTATACCTTCAGAACTTACTGCATTTTCTAGGCATACAAGAATCTCATATATCTTATTTTTCAATCCTCTAATGTTCTGATGAAATAGATAAATTTTATTTCTTTGAATACTGCTACAGACATTATGGCACTGTTCTGTTTTAATCTCTTCCACTAGTCTCTGTCTGTGACCTGATTCTAACCTAAAAGATGTGTTCCTCTGACTCCAGTAATCACAGGTATTTTGTCTTGTGTGCATGTGCCCCCCCACCCCCCGTAAATTTTCTGCAAGAAGAGCAACTAATCTATCCTTCCCCCTCCTGTTTAGGTGCAAGTCATGACTAATGTAACCCCACCTCCCAATTGCATCAACAGGCACAGCTCAGATATGAAATTTAGTTTCTGCCAGCAGTAACCCACACCCCCAGCTCTCTGTTAACATGGTTGACAGCCCTATTAACCCAGGGCTGACCATGGCGCTGCAAAACATCCACAAACCCCACACGAGTGCGAACTGTTGCTGCTCCTATTACATCCAGGTCACACCTAATACTATAGTCTGAATTGCTAGCCAGGCTGTTTCCTGCTCGTCCTACTATAAGAACATGGTCCTCACCATCAAAACCTTTGCACAAGGTCTCTAGGTATTCTATAACCTGGCTAAGCTTAGGACTAGGTTTCACAATGCTTGTGACCTGGTACTCGACTCCTAGCCTATCCTGTAGCAACTGGCCTACACCTCTCCCATGACTGCTACCTAACAGCAGGACCCTTTCCTTTCTGCTTGGCTTTACTCCCGGCCTAGCATTACAATTGTTATTACGAGTCCGCTGCACCCTACTTTGCTCAAAAGCTGTTTGACGCTCTCCTACTTCAGGTAACAAATCAAACTGATTGCTCACTGGAATCTGAAAAGTGATACTATGACTTGTTACCTGTTCCCAGCTCCCATTGTCTCTTTCCCCCTTCAACCTGTCTAATTCGAAGTACACCATTTCTAGTTCAGCCTGAAGGGCACAGATCTTTTTTCTCTGTTCCACGATTTTTTTGTCATGGCTACATAATCTACTACTCCATTGGCGAGCCTCATCTGGCACTATAACAGCTTCCCTGCTACAATCACCCCAGTGAAACACCAACCCACATTCCTGACATTTCACTCCCGTGCTCACTAATCTACGCCAAGTGATATCGCAAGACCAAACCCAGCTAGGAGGGGATAGCAATATACAAACGGCACTCAGCGACTACCGCAATGTTATCGCTCTGGCCACAACATGTCGTCTCCGGGGTACACTGGTATCGGTAGACTTCGATCGCGCCTTTGACAGGGTGAGCCATGCCTGTCTCATGGAAGTGATGACGCAAATGAAGTTTCCAGAAATTTTTGTCACCGTCGTTATGAGACTACTCCACGGCGCCTCATCCAGAGTGCTCATTAATGGCGCATGGTGGGGCCCCATCACCATCTCACGATCGGTCAGACAAGGGTGCCTGCTGTCGACGATATTGTACGCTATCACTGTCGGGCCGCTGCTCTGCGGGCTCCGGAATCGACTCCGAGGAATAAGGCACAACAAGTTTATATGCCGAACATACGCAGATGACCTTGTGTTTTTAGTACGGTCGGGTGACGAGGCAAGAGCGGCCTTGCATTGGATTAATTTGTATGGTATGCCTACGGGAAGTCGTACGATCATGGCAAAGTCGGGAGCGATGAACATCGGGAGTGGACTCCCGACGGGAAGTGAAGCACCATTACAGCCGATCAACAAGATGAAATGCCTAGGAATTATCCTCACTACAGACGTTCGACGGACGGCGGCACTGAGCTACAGACATATTCCGCAAACAATTCGTGCGAGTGTCCGAAGTCACAAGTTAAGGGCTCTGGACATCATGCAACGGGTCACCTTTGCCAACACTTATCTAGATTCTCACATCCCCCACCTGGCACAAGTTCTTCCTATGCTGGTGGTGTTGGCGCGTCGATTTCTGGCAGCATTAGGATACTTTGTGAGCTGAGTTCTGCTTTTTAATATCGGATACGAAACACTCGCCCTTCCTAGTAGTTGTGGAGGTCTTGGACTAGTCCACGTACGCAACCAAGGAGTGGCTGTTAGTAGTAGAGCACGGTTCATGTCACGACACTCTGCATTGTTGCCAAATTAATTCAAGATGGCATTGCTGACATCATCCAAGATGGCGGCGTGTAGACTTGGCAACAGCGGATGACGTCATCCAAGATGGCGGCTTTTGGCGGGAAAATAGGCCAATTGTGCTACGTCCACTAACCTAACCCCAGAAAAAATGGCACGAATTTTGAATTTTGACGGGAAAATAGGTCAATTGGTGTACATCCACTAACCTAACCCTCCAGAAGAAATTGGCGCGAAATTCTACATCTACATCTACATCTACATCTACATCTACATACATACTCCGCAATTCACCATACGGTGTGTGACAGAGGGTACCTCGTACCACAACTAGCATCTTATCTCCCTGTTCCACTCCCAAACAGAACGAGGTAAAAATGACTGTATATATGCCTCTGTATGAGCCCTAATCTCTCTTATCTTATCTTTGTGGCCTTTCCGCGAAATTTAAGTTGGTGGCAGTAAAATTGTCCTGCAGTCAGCCTCAAATGCTGGTTCTCTAAATTTCCTCAGTAGCGATTCACGCAAAGAACGCCTCCTTTCCTCTAGAGACTCCCACCCGAGTTCCTGAAGCATTTCTGTAACACTCGCATGATGATCCAACCTACCAGTAACAAATCTAGCAGCCCACCTCTGAATTGCTTCTATGTCCTCCCACAATCCGACCTGATAGGGATCCCAAACGCTCGAGAAGTACTCAAGAATAGGCTGTATTAGTGTTTTATAAGCGGTCTCCTTTACAGATGAACCCCATCTTCCCAAAATTCTACCAATGAACCGAAGACGACTATCCGCCTTCCCCACAACTGCCATTACAAGCTTGTCTCACTTCATATCGCTCTGCAATGTTACGCCCAAATATTTAATCGACGTGACTGTGTCAAGTGCTACACTACTAATGGAGTATTCAAACATTATGGGATTCTTTTTCCTATTCATCTGCATTAATTTACATTTATCTATATTTAGAGTTAGCTGCCATTCTTTACACCAATCACAAACCCTGTCCAAGTCATCTTGTATCCTCCTACAGTCACTCAACGATGACACCTTCCCGTACACCACAGCATCATCAGCAAACAACCGCACATTGCTATCCATCCTATCCAAAAGATCATTTATGTGGATAGAAAACAACAGCGGACCTACCACACTTCACTGTGGCACTCCAGATGGTACCCTCACCTCCGATGAACACTCACCATGGAGGACAACATACTGGGTTCTGTTACTTAAGAAGTAATTCCTACAAGATACTGCATGCAAAATCGTACTTGTATTTTTTATTATTCACTATCATTTACTATTATCATTCATTATCGTTCATTATCAGTTATTATCATTTATTATTATTATTATTATTATTATTGGCCTACCTCCACTAGAAAATTGCGCCAAATTCAAATTCCAACACGATAATGTCTCGAAAACTGTACTTCTATTTATTATTATCATTTATTATTTATTCAAGATGTCCGATTTCGGTGGGAAGAAAGCCATTTGCGTTACATCCACAATAAAAAATCTGTTACAAGTTCAAATTTCAACACCATAATCTATCACACGTACGAAATAGCCCACATTCTACGAACTTCCGCGGTCATTTATCCTTTCACTGCTAAGCTATGAAAATCGCATCAAATAATAAAGTGCATTTACAGTAACCTAATTCACATCCTTTGATTTTGTGTGGGGAAAAAAGGGCTGATGTCTTTATTTCAAGCAGTACGGTCATCACTTGTGCTCCAACACAATCAGTTAACATCTTCGAGATCCCAGTCCAGTCGCCACGACGTCCACGCTACAACTGAATTAGTTGAAATCGTCCCCACACCTGGCCCCGTCTCCCAGTTGCCACGGTCGCCGAGCGAGCGGCCACATAGACCTGCGCGCCACAGGTAAGGGAGCAGCCGCATCGCCCTACGTCACGGCCGGTCCAGCGCTCTCGTCAACAACATGTTTTCTTGGACAGGGGAGTCTGACCCCACCGACCAGTTGGCGCCAAAACTATTCGCTGGACAGGTTCAAACTTGTCGATGCCGACCGTTCGCCATCCACCACGTGTCTTCGTGCGAACGAGAACGCCCTGCTACACTTTTGGCACCAAAGTTTGCTCGACGGTGGAATCCGCCATGACTGTATAACAGCACATTTGGATGCCACGAGACCCCTCGCTAAGTTAATTGACCCTCTCTTCCACGCGTTATAACCGGACACGCGTCACTGCTTACGTCACACTGTCGATCGCCCCCTCCATACACGCGATGGACATAGTCTTCTGTAAATATGCTAACACCCAGATCGCTCATCTAACCTATCAATTACCTAAGTACTCAATTCTATTTCAATTTTAATCATATTAAATAATTCAATTTACAATTTCATATACGTATGCAAAGGTGTTGAACTACCTACTTTCAACTACTTTTCGAGGGCCAGAGCGCCAGGACTTCCTAGGAACCCTCGCCAAGTTTTCATTCTCACAGCAAAGAAACGTCACTTGCGCTTTCGCTACCAACCTAAGAAAATTGCGCTTAAACATAGGGCACTTGCACTAACGTCATCCACCCGACCACCACTTCCATCTAGGACAGTGCTTCACAACATACGTGCTCGCGGAGCAAGCTGTGAGCAGCAAGGCGCGAGCACGGAGCAGAGCGGAGAGTGGGGAGAGTCACGTGGGGTACACAACAGCTGCCGCCAGTCGATGTAAATCCGCGGCCACCTGCAGGGATATCATTCACGAATTATTACTGCGACAAATGAAACAAATAAAGGAGAATGTACACGTGCCACATAATTTTATTAGCTTTGTGTATGCCTCTACCATCTGTAGACACTGAAACTAAAGAATTCCACGACAATCCTATATTTTGAACACTTTCTTCAACACTACTTAAAATATCACCTCCGGTTGTAGTGTTCTTCATGGCTACTACATCGAGGAGCTCCTCCCTCACCTGAAGATCTCTATTAATACCTCTAATAAATATGGCAAGCTGTGCTGTTCCAGTGATATCAACACTTTCGTCCAGAGCTAGAGAATACGCCATAAAATCTTTACAGATATTTGCAAGCTGGCTCTGGACGTCGTCTGCCATGTCCTGTATGCGACGCATGATGGTCATGTTAGATAATGGCACAATACGAAACTGTTCAACTTGAGATGGACACAAATGTTCCGCTGCAACTACCAAACATTCTTTTATTAAATCGCCATCAGTTAAGGGGCGCAGGGATTTTGCTAAAAGCAAAGCAATTTTGTAACCCACTCTGAGAGCTGCCTCAGTTGATTTTTCTTCGTCGTCCAGATCTTCTTCAGATAGCTTCCTTTTAAGTTTAATAACTTCCTGTGCATGATCTGGACAATCACATTTTCCACGTCCGTAGTCTTTCGCGTGGTACGACATATAATGTCGCTGCAAATTAAATTTCGTAAAAGAATTCAGCGTTTTGTGACATACTAAATATTTTGCAACACCATCTTTTTCTGTAAACAGATACAATTCCTCCCAATGGGGGTTGAACTGCGAAAGCATGGTTGGGGTTACACAACGGCGACTTCACATGATTCTTAACCAGCGAAGTGACTGTTAAGAGCTGATCGTAGTACTTTAAACGTTACACAGTCGGCGCGAATTAAATAGGCACGCTGCGGCCCTATTCAAACGTGCGCTTGCATTTCCCCTCCCTCCCCTCCCTCCCTACTCCACGACCTTGCACCTGCTCGCGAGCACGTGCCTGAGCAGACGCGAGTACTCGCTCTCAAAACCGGCCAGTTGTTAAGCCCTGATCTAGGATCAGGCGCCAAGTGTGAAGTTGGTTGGTTGGTTGGTTGGTCTGTGGGATTAAAGGGACCAGACTGCTACGTTCATCGGTCCCTCGTGTGAAGTCTGCCAGTAAACAAAGCTCACTTGTGTCATCGCTACCAACGTAAGATAATTGCTGAAAACAAAGCGTAACACCACCACCACCACCACTTCCTAAGGGGTGGGTGTTAAAAGGACACATCCCGCACTAGGCTGATGGAAGGAGGAAGGAGTGTACTTTATTTATTTGGGAGCAATTTATTTAGGGATGGAGTATATGTATCATAGAGCACACGCTCTGACATGCCCCCACAGCATACAGACCTCCAAACTACTCCTACATAACTCATGTATAAGGTTCTACACACTCGCTTACTAATTGTAAACCGTCAAAAAAATCACTGCACAGCCTACAGACATGTGAAGCACACTTAAATAATTCAAAACATTCACGCCCATAGAACTGAATAACTCTTAATTTCTCTAAATAATAATTCATCTAAAATACTCTGCTCCCTAATCGTCAAATTTTCAAAATCATACATCTGTCTTTAATTAAACAACTAGAGATAGACAGCAGCACCACCCTCTGTATTCGCCACTCACTCCACGGTCCAGCTGACTTAGTACACAGGACAACCCCTTACATCAGAATATGTGAATAGTTTCACATATCTTTTTGAAACGTTTGTATGTCATAGGTTTCGATATGCAAGGCTGACCTAAAGCAGGTTCTGAACTCCAGTAGTGCACTACACATGCCAACACAACCACACTCATCAAGATATTCATTCCAATCCAGGCCTGTAACTCCTCTACAGATAAATTTGTCTAGTCATCTGTTGACTCACTCACAGTCGGACCGGATTGCCGTTTCTGCGCAAAAACCGCTCAGATGCGCTGTGCTGCTCGGGGAAGTAAGGAAGGACTGCACTCTGGTTATTTCGAACCCTTTTATTTGGTCATTGAGAGTATTTGTCACAAAACACCCGCACTGATCTGTCTGTGGTCATGTGACACAGCCCACAAACACGTAAACAAATCCTAATTTCACCACACAATAGCAAACTGCTCTTAAATAATGCAGTACACAATATCCGCAGACGAGCTCTGTACTCTTAAACTCACCAAATAACTGACAGCATAGTGCACAGACATGCTCACAAAATAGTGCAACAGACCAGCCCAAACACCCTCACCCAATACCCTTCCCCCAGCTGCCAAACCGACCAAAAGTCTCTGCTGGGCCTCCCCCAAAGATGATCTCCTCACAGTCGCATTCGCGCCTATCACTGGAGAAGTTCATATCACCTATGCGCATTAGATTACGCTCCAAGGCAGGCCGCACACGCATGAGGTTTTGCGGGAGGGGGGGTTCCAGAGCCTCCAGCCAAGTTCAACTTCCCTGTGCTCGTGACAGCCGACCAGAAAGGGCAGGCTCCTCAGACACATTTGAAAGCTGTATTGTTCTTCTCATGTATCCCGCCGGCGTCTCAGGTCTGGACCTGCCTTCACGTCTATCGTCAGAATAGCCCATAGCTCGTTGACACACACGATTAACGCCACCGTGAAAACACTTACTACTCGCATGCAACCAAGATGGTGACGGAAAACCAATCAATCTGATCTGCGCTGCAGGGGCGTGTAATGATTGACACCACTCAATTTACTTTTTCAAACAACTTATTTAACCATACAGTATATCTATCACACTATCACAAAACACCCAGTCAGATGTGCCCTGGGCCATGTCGCACAGCCCACAGACACGCACGCAACTCATAATTTCAGTACACACAATAGCAAACTGGTACTAAATAATTCTTCACACTGATGTGTAGATACGCTCAGTACTCGTAAACTATCCAAATAACGCATAGCAGAGCCTGTACATCGGCTTTCAAAATAACTTAGCAGACGTGCGCAGGTACCCCCCACCGCACCTTATTCGCAGGATCGTGAAGCCACGCATCCATCTGATTACTGACGGCCCACAGCCGCAACTGCGCATTGCTCGTGACAGTACACGGCCCTTTAACCAAACATAATTACACGCCCCTGCTCTTGCCTCGTCGCGTGACCAGCCATCTAAAACGTTCTCTTTCAGTCTTCTAATGCATCACTCCTTCCATCATGCATTACACTTCATCCATTCAACATACACATTCATTCGCGCCGCCGTTTAGAGACTCCTATGTCCGAACACATACCATCATTCAACAACTATCACTTGCTCTTATCTAATAACTCATCCATCAGGTCTGGGGGCAAGGTCACCCCTTTCTTTCAGCAATAGACAGCTATTTTTTTTACAGTGGTAGCTAAATTGCGCCATCAACTTAACATCACCATTCACGGAAAATATCTTCAAATACGTAAACACCCTTACTCAATTACACAGCGTTCCCGCTGAAGACATGACCTTCAATATTACAATTCTTAATCCAATAACCACCAAAACAAGTAATAAATGCTCAAACTAAACCCATTGCACCTTACAAAGCGCGTGTCCGAGCGCCGCAGGCGGGATTTCAAAGCCACATATCTGTCCATCTAAACAGCCATCCACTCAGCCCCAGGACCAGCATGCCGAAGTGGGTTCTCTCTATACCTGCTCTCCAGCTATTGTCTAACGACATACACTGCACAGATGGATTCCTGATTAGTGCAGATCTCTATCCTCCCCGGCATCTCCAACTCAACATGTAAACAGTGTCTCCCCCATCCAGCGAACCCGACGTCATTCACGCTGGGCTGACAATTTCTCCCTTTCTAAGCATAGATGAGTATGCATTTAAACAAATAGACAAACATAATTCCAAGCAGAAATCATACATGTGATTAAAAAGAAAAAAATGACCTCAATTTAGATTATCTGACATTTATTTACATGTCCTAATGATACAGTCGTAGATGAGTCGTGTCATCCACTCACTCAGTCCTTCAACACGCACTTTCACAGAACTTGTTCTAGTTATATGCAACCCACCATGTTATAATAATTTTGTACAAGCATTTACGCCGCCACATACAACCCAGTTCAATAGAACATAATAATTCGTTTTTCCACAGATAATCATATTTGGTGAACAATTAAACGTACTAAATCACGCATACACACCCCTCTCAGTGAGGATAGGGCATTTAATATTATATACTTAAACACAGACCAATTATAACAATATTCCGACCCACACCTTGTCCTTGTAATAAAGATATACGGTCGCAGGTCCGAATCCTGCCTCGGGCATGAATGTGTGTGCTGTCCTTAGGTTAGTTATGTTTCATTAGTTCTAAGTTCTAGCCGACTGATGACCTCAGAAGTTAAGTCGCATAGTGCTCAGAGCCATTTGAACCATTTTTTTGTAATAAAGATACAATTCATTTTCCTATAAGGTACAAAATAACCATTTTATATCAGAGCACCCTCAGTCGACACAAGTCGCTCTCAGAACAGTTCAGCTAATTCAAGAGCCTTTCCCTGTTGGCAGAAACGTCAGTCTTTCTGATAAGAGCCTGCTCCCTTTTCTACAGACATCTCCAGACTCGCGTATCAGAAGACCAAAAATATTTTTAATATCATATTATAAAATTCACCCCATACTCGTCGATATTAAGCACAGTCCTAGTACTTTAGCGTGCCATAGACCTCTGACTAACTATAATTCCTAACGTGCACAGACATTAACACGGACTGATGCATGGGCTCTCACAGGAAACTATACCTTGCACCATGTAAGTCGTATTCTTACAGTCGATAGCATAACATTAAATGATTTTAAATAAAGGAGAGCCACAACACAAGGAAACTAGAAGAGCCTGGTGGGGTTGTGGCAAGTTTCCAAACTACCCCCCAAAAGTGATTGACGGCCTGTACATTTAAACTCATATGTCGCAATGACCCACTACTTGATAACTCTGCATCCCATTTGTAGTGATTGTTCATTTTGCACACAAGTACGGGATCACCGTTTTCGGTGCTAGCAACCCCAGAAGTTGTGGTCCATCAACCAAAATTTGACAATGCTTGTTTGAGTTGGGGAACAATCATTATGTGGTACCCAATACATGGATGGGATGGATAGGATACCGCTGATCTACTGTAATGTTATCCATCACAGCTGAAATCGCGGAAAATTTTACAGTAAGTCCAACACTGCCCAATCATGTGACAGCATGTTTTCCTAATTTCAGTATCATAGCTAAACCATACCCCCTCTACTTTGCAAGTATCATTGCGAGCATTGATAGATGACTGATCAGTACGTCCATTCACACTTATTTCTCGAACACATAAATACGATCAAAGTATACCAGACAACGATATACATATTTCTAAGACCTCGGCCATAGTACTCGATTAACCTCTCTGTGTATGGCAGTCACAGAACAATCTCGCCCTCTTGCGTTAGAAGTCCATCCTCACTTCGGCATAGACCAGCCTACCCTGCAACATCGCTACCCAATTAATCCTCAACGGAGCAGACAAACTAATTCAGTTGTAGCGTGGACGTCGTGGCGACAGGACTGGGTTCTCGAAGATCGGTACTGGTTGTGTTGGAGAACAAGTGATGACCGTACTGCTTGAAATAAAGACATCAGCACTTTTTTCCCACAGAAAATCAAATGATGTGAATTAGATTACTATAAGTGCACTTCATTATTTGATGCAGTTTTCATAGCTTAGCAGTGAAAGGATAAATGAGCACGAAAGTTCGTAGGATGTGGGCTATTTCGTACGTGTGGTAGATTATGGTGTTGGAATTTGAACTTGTGACAGATTTTTTGTCACAGATGTAATGCAAATGGCTTTCTTCCCATCGAAATTGGACATCTTGAATAAATAATAAATGATAATAATAAATAGAAGTACAGTTTTCGAGACATTATCGTGTTGGAATTTGAATTTGTCGCAATTTTGTAGTGGAGGTCGGCCAATAATAATAATAATAATAATAAATAATAATAATAAATGATAATGAAATCTCATGAATGATGGTAATAAATGAAAATGAATGAGTAATAAAGACAAGTACGATTTTGCATGCATTTGCTTGTTGAAATTTGAATTTCGCGCCAATTTCTACTGGAGGGTTAGGTTTGTGGACGTACACCAATTGACCTATTTTCCCTCCAAAATTCAAAATTAGCGCCATTTTTTCTGGGGGTTAGGTTAGTGGACCTAGCACAATTGGCCTGTTTTCCCACCAAAAGCTGCGGGTTCGATTCCCGGCTGGGTCGGAGATTTTCTCCGCTCAGGGACTGGGTGTTGTGTTGTCCTAATCATCATCATTTCATCCCCATCGACACGCAGGTCGCCGAAGTGGCGTCAAATTGAAAGACCTGCACCAGGCGAACGGTCTACCCGACGGGAGGCCCTAGCCACACGACATTTCCATTTATACCAAAAGCTGCCATCTTGGATGACGTCATGCGCTGTTGCCAAGTCCACACTCCGCCATCTTGGATGATGTCAGCAACGCCATCTTGAAAAATTTGGCTGCAATGCAGAGTATCATGACACAAAACTTGCTCTACTACTGCTTTTTACGTAAGCACGATGATAAAGCTATGGACACGACACCAGACAAGTCTGATGAACTAGCTCCACCTTCTAGTTTGGCACCGGCACCGGTAGCGGTGGCTTACATCTCACCGTCGCTTTCCCATATGCGAACCGTTTTTGTGGAACACAGACTACCAGGACGGCAACGGCACGTGATATACAGGGTGAGTCACCTAACATTACCGCTGGGTATATTTCGTAAACCACATCAAATACTGACGAATCGATTCCACAGACCGAGCGTGAGGAGAGGAGCTAGTCTAATTGGTTAATACAAACCATAAAAAATGCACGGAAGAATGTTTTTTTTACACAAACCTACATTTTTTTAAATGGAACCCCGTTAGTTTTGTTAGCACATCTTAACATATAAACAAATACGTAATCAGTGCCGTTTGTTGCATTGTAAAATGTTAATTACATCCGGAGATATTGTAACATAAAGTTGACGCTTGAGTACCACTTCTCCGCTGTTCGATCGTGTGTATCGGAGAGCACCGAATTACGTAGGGATCCAAAGGGAACGGTGATGGACCTTAGGTACAGAAGAGAATGGAACAGCACATTACGTCCACATGCTAACACCTTTTTATTGGTCTTTTTCACTGACGCACATGTACATTACCATGAGGGGTGAGGTACACGTACACACGTGGTTTCCGTTTTCAATTACGGAGTGGAATAGAGTGTGTCCCGACATGTCAGGCCAATAGATGTTCAATGTGGTGGCCATCATTTGCTGCACACAATTGCAATCTCTGGCGTAATGAATGTCTTACATGCCGTAGTACATCTGGTGTAATGTCGCCGCAGGCTGCCACAATACGCTGTTTCATATCCTCTGGGGTTGTAGGCACATCACGGTACACATTCTCCTTTAACGTACCCCACAGAAAGAAGTCCAGAGGTGTAAGATCAGGAGAACGGGCTGGCCAATTTATGCGTCCTCCACGTCCTATGAAACGCCCGTCGAACATCCTGTCAAGGGTCAGCCTAGTGTTAATTGCGGAACGTGCAGGTGCACCATCATGCTGATACCACATACGTCGATGCGTTTCCGGTGGGACATTTTCGAGTAACGTTGGCAGATCATTCTGTAGAAACGCGATGTATGTTGCAGCTGTTTGGGCCCCTGCAATGAAGTGAGGACCAATGAGGTGGTCGCCAATGATTCCGCACCATACATTTACAGTCCACGGTCGCTGTCGCTCTACCTGTCTGAGCCAGCGAGGATTGTCCACGGACCAGTAATGCATGTTCCGTAGATTCACTGCCCCGTGGTTTGTGAAACCCGCTTCATCGGTAAACAGGTAGAACTGCAACGCATTCTCTGTTAATGCCCATTGACAGAACTGCACTCGATGAGTAAAGTCATCACCATGTAATTGCTGATGTAGCGACACATGAAACGGGTGAAAACGGTGACGATGCAGTATGCGCATGACACTACTTTGTCTCAGTCCACCAGCTCTCGCAATGTCCCGTGTACTCATGTGTGGGTTCATGGCAACAGCAGCTAACACACCAACTGCACCCGCTTCCCCTGTGGCGGGCCTGTTACGGACCCGTTTGCGTGCTACGACCATACCTGTTGGCGGTAGATGTTTTGCAATGTGCGGCACGTTGGATGCTATCTGTCCGGGTACCGTTCTGCATACACCCTGCAGGCTTCAGCTGCATTTCGTCGACACTCGCCATAAATGAGTATCATCTCCACCTTTTCAGAGTTCGAATACACCATGGTCACAGTTCCTACAACACTACACTATCACAGACGTCTGGTAACACGGTGTACTACAGTTGGTCTGCGTGCGGAGACCAATGCAGAATAACGATAGCAGCAAGCGCTACATGCGGACACTGCGACAGCTAGACCAAACCACAACAGTGCACTACAGCCACACTCGTAAACACGGTCGTCATCGTAAACATGTCCCTGCAGATGCTGCTCGTCGACCGTGGCCCGTGTTCGTTACAACACGCAACTGAACGTCGGAGGTTTCAAGCGTCAACTTTAGGTTACAATATCTCCGGATGTAATTAACATTTTACAATGCAACAAACGGCACTGATTACGTATTTGTTTATATGTTCAGATGTGCCAACAAAACTAACGTGGTTCCATTTAAAAAAACGTAGGTTTGTGTTAAAAAACATACTTCCGTGCATGTTTGTATGGTTTGTATTAAACAATTACACTAGCCCCTCTCCTCACGTTCGGTCTGTGGAATCGGTTCGTCAGTATTTGATGTGGTTTACGAAATATATCCAGCGGTAACGTTAGGTGACTCACCGTGTATATCGCACCCTGACTCGACGACGGGCGAAAAATGCCGTAGAGCGCCGACAACCAACACTTAGGTCGTCAGTGGTATGGTGTACAGTGCACCACCCACACTTGATACGGTAACGCGCGCACTGTGGTATCAGGTGGTAAATACGTGACTCGTTCCAGGTTGCACTGTGGCCGCAGTGCAATGCTATAGACACAGAGGAAGATCGCCTCATATGCGGACCTTTGGCGGATGTGTGGTGTTTGGTCCAAAAAATGATCCCCTTCCTCCTTCGGGTGGTGCCGCAAGCAAGAGAAACATGGGTACTACTTTATCCCAGATATGAAATGGTTCAAATGGCTCTGAGCACTATGGGACTTAACAGCTGTGGTCATCAGTCCCCTAGAACTTAGAACTACTTAAACCTAACTAACCTAAGGACATCACACACAGCCATGCCCGAGGCAGGATTCGAACCTGCGACCGTAGCAGTCGCGCGGTTCCGGACTGCGCGCCTAGAACCGCGAGACCACCGCGGCCGGCCCAGATATGACCTATTATCCCTGAAAGAAGACAAGCGCAGCGACTTGGATTCGGGATTTGATTGTGCTTTACCTGTTCCAAGAGGGCAGTATGAATATACTTGACTTTTGGGCCTTACTACAAGAACATCACTCACTGTTTATGAGACAGCCAAGATATCGAACATATCACGCTAATTTTTTAGGGAGTGCCTTGCTTTATGCCCCACCCAGTCGGGGTGTCCCGCGTAGGAGAATGTAATTATTGCCTATAAGTATTCAGAACAAGAAAGGACCAGGACAGTGGAGAGGATCCACCACCTCACGTGAAGACGTACCGGGCACGGGATTAGCGAGGAACGAGCCCAAGAAGAGGGACTTCGTCCATTATTGTTTTGTACTGACAGAAGCAGTTTGTTTTTTTATTGTTACATTATTATGTAAAAAATCCACTTATTTACGTTTTCCAGAAATATTTTATTTTATACAGGACATTGTCTTATACACAAAAAACTGATAGAAGCAGATTACGTTTGTTATTGTTACACCATTATGTAAAACAAAGTCCACTTATTTACGTTTTCTAGAAATATTTTATTTTGTAAAGAACATCGTTTTATATAAAAAAACTGATCGAAGCAGTATTTTATTAAAAAATCAGTTAAGGCGACCCCTCGAGACAAGCGACAAATCCTGGTTCGAGTCCCGGTTCGGCACAAATTTTCATTTGTCACAAAGAACTGACGTCAGTTGGGATGCGTGAAATACGAATGAATTTCGTAGTATTTACCACAGCTGTAATTGTCAGAACCATGTTTCATGTATGCTTGCATGTCTGAAAGACATTGTAATACGGTCGCTGTATAAACAGACATTGTATCCGTTGTAAATGGCAATGAGCGTTAGGTGTCATTGGCCGGGAGGCCCCTTACGGGACAGGTCCGTCCTCCTCGGTGCAGGTCTTATTGCATTCGACGCCACATTGGGCGACCTGCGCGCCGGATGGGGATGAAATGATGATGAAAACAACACAACACAACACAATACCCATTCCCTGAGCGGAAATCGAACCCGGGCCCCTTAAGACGGCAGTCCGTCGTGCTGACCATGCAGCTATCGGGGCGGGCATTGTATCCACTGACGACACTAGTTGCACAAGTCTTGAGGTTAGGTGAAGAAGTAGATTATAAACAAACTGAAATATGAAGTGGGAAACGGAGGAAATTGCTCGTCTTTTGGATATCTGTGCTACGCGTAGGTGTTTGTGGGATTTCAGTGTCGTGTGTACAAAAACAAGCAGCTACGTGCTGCTGCGCTTGAACCGTCGTACGCGATGTGAACACTGATGGGATGACAATATCTCAGCTGCAGACCAAAATTCATTCAGATAGGACTATATATACAAATGAATTAATAGAAATACAGGCGAGCAAAACATCTGGTTATGGAACTGTCCACGAGACTAAATCCCTGTGGTCCTAGTAGACTGATTCGTTTTTAAGGAAAGTTGTTCACAGGAGGAGAGGTTACACAAATCTGGAAAGCTGAATTCTTTACTCAGTATTCATTTATTTAAAATGTCACAGCAGTACTTCCCATTCGCAAATTGTGGTAGATATCTTAACACTTGGATATGTTGCAACGGTACAGATCCCTCTTCAAGTAAGTAGTTTCCAAACAGTTTTCTTCTTAATGCGGTCTACATCAATAACTATTGCTGACGGCATGCAGCTTTGCATCTATCAGCCCTTAGCATATATGGTTCTCCTTCTTCCTGACTGGTTAACTCCTTTATCGACATGCTCCTGATCTATTAGCCATGGTTTTGTATATTGTTGGGGAGTTTTTCTTCTCTGTCGGTTATGAATTGCACATGTAGTTCTGATAATTTTGTCAACTATTTGTAGGCGTAGTGGCATTGGATTTTCATTCGAGCTAAATTTTGGTAACTGTGGGGTGCATACTGTAAGACCTTCAGTACACACACCATCAGATTATTTGACTTGTCACTCTAACGAAGTAGGCGAGTGTCAGCAATATGTCTCGTGGTCTTATCCTGGCGTGTTTATCTTCTGCCGTTAGGTCAGACGATAGAAATGCCACATGCACGCTTAGAGTAGCAGATTGACGGTGACCAACTTTAAACAGAACTTGATTAATTTTCACACACATTTATTAAAATAACAAGCATAAAAATTACTTAACTTGGTTCTGGATGCCATTTACAATTGACAATCTGAAATTCCTTTGGTATTGGTACATTAATCTTATTCTCACATATATCTCTGATACTTGACAAAAGTGTCTATACATTTATCTTCATGGCTATGTACAGGAATGTGGTAATCTTATTAGGCGCAGACTGAAACTTGACTATAGACTGGTAGAGAGAAATGTAGAATTCATACAGACTGTTGCAGACAAATGCAGACTCACTAATCGGAGGTCTGTACACTCGTTATAATACCTCGCGCATTCATGTATCACTGCACGAGTGTGATCCGTGAGGAGAAAAGTTTCTACGTTAGCAGCAATCTCATTGGCTGCATTACATATTAATACACAGCTCGGCGGAAGCAGAATTTGGTCCGTCCCCATGGCAGTGCCATATCGTAGTGCGGAGACGGACGAGTGCTGCGCTTGCGCTGTTGTGCTTAGTGGGGCGGGCTCTAGTAGGAAAGTTGTGTACGCGCTGACTACGCGAAACTATGTACATAACAGTAATCGTAATTCCAAACGCATTTTCCACAACGCTGCAAGCTATATTCTTTCTTTTAACCTCGATAGACCATGCCTTGAAAAACCATTAATTAAATGTGATATTAATAGAAATGTATCATCACCAATTAATACTGCATCTTTTCAGGCTAAGAGTTTTCCACGCATTGTGATTTGTACCTTCATTTCTGGCAACAATGCTTCACCCGTTACAGTGTCTTTCTTCCTTGCTGAATTATTAATTCTATTTAGAAGAAACGTAAACTGTTCTGGTGGCCTTCTAAGATGATTAGAACAGCTTCTAGCATCTTCTACTACAGTTTCTTTCAGCAAGGTAGCTAAGCAAACGAGCTGACATGTTTTCTTTATCCAGTCACGAAACCAAACACGTTTCTTATCCATTTTCTTATGCAACGATTTCATGCAAACAGTCATCAACTCCATCCCATCTCGTGCAGCTGCCAAACTTTCCTTTCAGGCACGACTGCAGCACACACAAAACGACGAGACTTAACTGTACATTGGTGTCGACGTGTCGACGTTGATGTATGAAAGCATTAGCTCGCAACTCGTTCCATGCAATGAGCAGCGCAACCCAATGTCGTCGTGTAAACTAGCCTTTAGTCAAGTAATTTAGTAAGAAGCTAAAGAGGGCACGACCCAGTAAACTGGCGAAAAAAATCTTCCGCCCCCACTCCAACTAACTTAATTAAATGACCCTTCCGTTCCGTTCTCGGAGCTACTGTGGCTACCGTGGCGTCGCACTAAACAGCCCCTTCCGACTGCGGTCGGAGTAGGAGGAAATCAGTGTTTAACGTCCCGTTGACAACGAGGTCATTAGAGAAGAAACACAAGTTCGAATTAGGGAAGGATGGCGAAGGAAATCGGCCGTGCCCTTTCAAAGGAACCATCCCGTCATTTGCCTGAAGTAATCTAGGGAAATCACGGAAAACCTAAATCAGGATGGCCGGACGCGGGATTGAACCGTCGTCCTCCCGAATGCGAGTCCAGTGTGCTAATCACTGCGCCACCTCGCTCGGTGACTGCGGTCGGAATCCACACACTCTCGGCCGTGTTGGGAGAGCCAGACTCTGCATATTTACTTGGAAATGTTCTTTGGTGAACTTGGATTTATCGTCTTCTCTGCTGTACTATTAAATCCGTCTAAAGTAGACACCAGCCTCGCTTTGGCTCGCGAGACGGTGGAAAACTTCTAACTAGTCAAAAGTCAATAATTAACACCCTGTAGCTGTCTAACTAACTACAAGAAAGAATCCAAGATCCGGCTACTGGAGTAGAAAATGACACCGCTACCAGTTTACTGTGTCACCTTCGACTGGCACTAATCAACTTCCACCTATTGTCTCCACAACAACAAAACATGAAATATTTCAAAGTCAACCGGTAAAAGCCACATAAAAACACCACACTTCAAGTTTCCACCGAAAAGAATGTAATTTATTGGTTTCAATTAAGCGTCGCCAAGTCTGTCACTTAATAGAACACGACCTCCCAGTTAGCTGCTGTCTCCGTGGTTTAGCGTGAGAGTTCTGCCTGCCGAGCAGTTCCGTGCACGTAAAACCGCAACATTCGCCTAGAAAACCGCCCACGGCAACGTACTTTCGAATTCTTGTACAGGCTGGGCAAAATATGAGACGCAGTCTAATGAAAACCGAACCTCCGCCACAACTGGACCACGGAATTATTCCATTTACAAGTAATCACCATACGCATTAAAACATTTATCCCACTGGGAAACCAGACGATCAATTCCTGTTTTATACACCGCAGTCGACAGCTGACGGATGGGCAACAACACCCACTTCTGCAGTTCGTCGTCCGACTGAAACCTTCATACACGTATATCTTCTTCAGGTCGTCGAAGATGTGAAAATCCCACGACAAAAGATTCGGGCTGTACAGAGAACGTTGCAGTGTTTCCCAAACAAATCGCTGAAGCGTAGCCTTCATCCGATTGGCAGTGTGAGGGCGACGGGCGCTACCGTGCCACAGGATGATTCCGTCCGGCAGCACGAGGGCAGATGACAAAGCCAAAAGTCAAAGCATCCCTCGTCTCCCGCTCCAAAGAAATCCAAAGCTGTTCACACATGTTCCGGTAAGGTCATGAAAACCGTCTTCTTTGACTGCAAGGGCTCTCTGCTCGTCGACTTCCTCGATCGTGGAACCACAATCATTGCGCAGTGCTATGAAGACACTTTGCAAAATCTGCGACGCGCTGTAAGGTCAAAGGCCCAGGAATGCTATCTGACGGAATCCTTCCGTCGCAAAATAACGCCCGCCCTCTCACTACCAATCGAACGAAGGCTACACTTCAGCAGTTTGGTTGGGAAACACTGCAACATCCTGCGTACAGCCCGAATTTTTTGCCGTGTGATTTTCACATCTTCAGTAACCTCAAGAAAGAAGTGTGTGGGCGTCGGTTTCAGTCGGACGAGAAAGCTGAAGAATGGATGCGGCTGTGGATCCATCTGCGACCGACCACGTTCTACGAAACAGGAATCAATCATCTCGTTTCCCGGTGGGATAAATGTCTTAAAGAGTGTGGTGATTCTTTTTGAATGAAATCATTCCACGGTGATGCTGTGGCGGTTGTTTGGTTTTCATTTGACTGCTCCTTATAAAACTTGCACCTTAAGATAGGCAACCCAATTTACACTGTCCGCAAATGGGTAAGATGATGTAAGTTCTGTTACCTATAGTAAAGTGCACGAAATACGCTGGCGTGCCAAACTTAAGAACGAAAGTAACTTACGTGTAATGTGTCACTCCCAAGTAACACAGCTCGATGAAACTTAGACCATACATACAAACAGCTGATACTGTGTAGTACAGGTGGTACCTGAAAGAAATACACAATGAGACGAAAAGAAATGACAATGTTTTTCAAAGACAGTAATTACACTGAAGTCACCACGATCTATAATAGTCCCCTGGACATTACAAAAGGCGGGAAATGGTTCTTAACAGGGTGTGTGACCTCCACAGACAGCAATGGGTGCTCTGCAACATGTTCCCATACTGGCCACGAAGTTGATAAGGAGTGTGAGCGAGCTGCATAAGTCTCCCCGACTCATTCCATACGTGATCGATGAGATTTAAATTGGGGGAACGGGAAGACCAACACAGTCGTCAAATATCCTCTAGTTGCAAGAACTCCTCCACCTGTACAGTTTAATGTGGGCGCGCATTGTTATGCAGAAAAGTGAAGTCAGGACCGAATGCACCCCCGAAAAGACGCACATAGGGAAGGAGTTGACCGTTAAGTGCGAAGATTTGGAGGTCAGTATGTCCATGCAACATTCTGTCTCTCCCCACCATGACATCTGGACCACCAAAATGATCATTTTTGACATGTTGCTGAGTGCATTGTATTTTTCCATCTCTCGCCATATAAGGGGTACGTCCAGCATCATGGCGTTGCTCTCCATCCCCATATGTGTTTTTTCAGGGGTGCTTTCGGTCGTGACTTCATTTTTATGGATGGCAATGCACGACCGCATCGAACAGCACCTGTGGAGCGGGTCTTGGAATATTCAGTGAATTGTCTGGCCAGCCCGCTCCCCCGACTTAAATCCCATCGAGCACATGTGGGATACCTTGAGGAGATATATGTGCATGTCACCATGCACCAATGATCATCCACCAGATGTCAACCGAGCTCGTGGAGGAGTGGAACATCCTGCCACAAAAACTCCTGACCAACTTCATGGTCAGCAGGGGAGCCCCTTGCAGAGCGGCCGTCGTGGTGATCACATACTCTATTGAGAACCATGTCCGTCCTCTTGTAATGTCCAAGGTGTCGTCATAGATCGTGGTAAATGGAAATGAGCGTTTGCCGTCATTGGCCGGGAGGCCCCTTGCGGGGCAGGTCCGACCGTCTTGGTGCAGGTCTTATTACATTCGACGCCACATTGGGCGACGTGTGCGCCGGATGGGGATGAAATGATGATGAAAACAACACAACACCCAGCCCCTGAGCGGAGAAAATCCCCGACCCAGCCGGGAATCGAACCCGGGCCCGTAGGACGGCAATCCGTCCCACTGACCACTCAGCTATCGGGGCGGACATAGATCATGGTGACTTCAGTGTAATTTCTGTCTTTGAATAAAAATTTCATTTATGTTCATGTCGTTGCGTATTTCTTCCATTTACCTTCCGTACTATACTGCAGCAGATCTCTATATCTGTGGTCCAAGCTTCATTGAACTATGTTTCTCGGCAGTGAAACATAATGCGAAAACGACTTTCATCCTTAAGTTTGGCACACCAATGTGTTTTTCGTGCCGGTTTTATGTTTCCCGCCTTGCAGGTTTCCCGTAGTGAAAAACTAACCTCGTTGATCACAAAGGATCACAAACTTCCCAACCGTTTTAAAACACAAACTCGAGCCTAGAGGGCCAAAGACGCACCTCGTATCACCCACCGCGAGAGCCGTCGGCCGACTCCTCGATTTTGCTGGTTCGGAACTGCCCCGTGAAACTATTTTAACATTCGGATCTTTCTGTCAATTGGCTTCAGGTTGCCATTTCCTGCTCCCCGTAACAGCACATCTGTGAAGTGCTACTTCCAGCCAAGAATCACGGAATTTTGTTTCGAAAGGTTGCTGAAAGGCACCTTCTGTTGCGGAAAATCAGAAGCCCTTAAAACAGCCTAGTGGGCTGATTTAGAAGGATTAGAGAATGACCAGCTCATCACCTTCAGTCTTCTACAAAGGAAACAGTTCACCATGTACTGCCAATTGGCTCTAGTCACAATAGCGAAAAGGACGAGCATATAGGCGCGGTTAGGAAGCGACACATTACACCTTCACAGGAGCGTCACTACTGAGATTCTGAACACCATCAGTTTAAAAAAAGGCGTCACTTGTTCGTCCACATTCCGTTTTCTCTTTTCAGTCATCTGTTTTTTGTTGATTCGCGATATGGTTGCGATGGTCAAGTTAGTAGATACGCAGAACGGGACTGCTTCTGGAATATGAAAAGTCTCTTGTACAAAAGTAATGCAGCCAAGTCTACTACAATCACTGCGATGAAAATATTGGGATTTAAAGAGAAAGCAATAAACAGAAAATTAAAAGCATAAGGTTGGGGATAAAGAAGCAGCCGACTTCCCTTGTCGAAACAGTTGTGCCAGGGTTCATAGGCTGCACCGAGTAGCTTGAAGCCATAGCACTGCCTCAGATTTTGTTGCTGCAACTATGGCTTCTGGTTAGAGTAAAAGTCTTTGTCTTGGTCGCATGTTATTTTATTAAAATAGATACCGGATTCGACTTTGTAGCCATCACCAGATCTAAAATTTGCTGCCGCTGTAAAGTTCGGATCGGATGATGGTTGCAGAGCGGAAACAGGTAATCATTTTTAGTAAAGTAACTTGTGACAAGACATACCGTAGACCAGGTTCATCCAAGAATTGCGCCAGGCGGTGTAGTTCAGCGCCCCGTCCGCGACCGTGTGTCGCCTGTGTCGGCATAGGAGCGAGAGAGAGCACACACCACTGCTCTGCGGTGGACTGTCCCGCAGTCAGATCCAACGCAAACAAAATAACAGAGGAAGCGCGCCTCTGTAAGAGAGGCCGATGAGCGGTAAAACAAGCAAACCATTTACCGTTTAGGTAACAATTAGTGTTCGTGTGGCAGAATTACTACGCAGAGCTTTAGAAAACAATATCCAAAACAAGATTCGAAGAACATCCTAGTTGTTTTCTGACCCACAGGTTCATTCTATTAGTACCGCACATGCACACTCGTCATATGTACAATAGGCGTCTTCTGAAAAATATATCAGTTTCTTAAATGAACTAGAGTCATAAATATTCTAGCTTAGAAATAACTTTACGTTAGGGATATAGAGTCTCATTCTTACTGTTAGCAGTAACAGGTAAACAGTTTTTGTTATACTTCGGGTTACATCTCTTTGTATCCCTTTTCAGAGTTTAGAAATCGGATCCTTAGTTTGCTGTTTTGTACGTAATAATTTTAACCGACCAAGTTGAAAACTTATTAAAAAATAAAATTAAGGTTATAAAGCTCTTTAATTCTTACAGTCAACATTGTTAAAGAAGACAATTAACATTTTACACTTTTTTATTTTTCGAGGAAACGGTTTTGTCAATGTTTGGTACAATATTCTCTGAGGCTGATAACCGCAAAGAATTAGTCAAATTTTTATCGCCAAGTAATGAACGGTTCTTAGTTTTAGCAAGCTTTAAAAGAGAGAAAAAGTGCTCACAGATACACGTGGAACCGAACATTGAGAGAACTTAGGCCGCGTGCTTGTGCATAAGAGGATATTTCTCTCGTGGAAGACAGCCCTAAAAGTCATCCAATGTTTTACACATGAGAAAGCGGTCCTTCAGGCGGATATCACACTGCAGGTCAATCAGCTCTTGTTGAAGCACTTGTGAGACGTCCTATGCCGAAGGGAAAACGGGTGAACAAATATATCTAAGGCCGATTGAAGCTCACTTATCTCCAAAAATCTGTTTACAAAAAAATGGTTCAAATGGCTCTGAGCACTATGGGACTTAACATCTGTGGTCATCAGTCCCCTAGAACTTAGAACTACTTAAACATAACTAACCTAAGGACATCACACAAATCCATGCCCCAGACAGGATTCGAACCTGCGACCGTAGCGGTCACGCGGTTCCAAACTGAAGCGCCTAGAACCGCACGGCCACACCGGCCGGCAATCTGTTTACAAACCGTTCTTGTAAATGATTGCAACATGATCTGAAAAATCCACATCTTCTTTAACGCTGTCTAGTGCAGGAAAGTGTCTACAATTCTTCTCGCGCAATTGTTTTTCCCACAAATAAGCTTTATATATATATATATATATATATATATATATATATATATATATATATATATATATATATATGCCTGACTCGTCTGCACTAAATCAACGACATAGTGATTTTCGCGTTGGAGTGAAATGTTCAAAGTATTTAAATGACCAGTAAGGTCACTCAAAAAAGCCAAATTCGCCACCCACTTAGGATCACAAAGTAATTCTTCTGGACGTCCTTTCATTTCCAGAAAGGTATTTATTTCGCCCCTCAAGGAGAAAAACCGATGAAGCACCTTTCCTCTGCTCAGCCATCTTACTTCGGTGTGATAGGGGATGTCCGGGTATTCCGCTTCGATATCAACCAGAAATTCTTTAAATTGGCGATGTGAGAGTCCATGCGAGCGAAGATAATTAACCGTTCGAAGAACTGTGTCCATAACATTTTTTATGTTGACAATCTTCGCACAAAGTGCCTCCTGGTGTATCAGACAATGGACTGTCGCGAATAAGGAACAGCCAACTTAAGCCATTTTTGACCTCGCGTAACTCAGAAGTCCAGCGCGTATCCCTCGTAGCGCAGGGACTCCATCCCTTGTTACGCTGGTCAGGCGTTCCCATTTTAAACCCATTGACTCAAACACGTTTTCCACGGCTAGAAAAATATCCAAACTCGTGGTTGTGTCTTTTAATGGTATAAGATCGAGAAATTCTTCGGTGACACGCAGATTGTCGTCGACACCTCGAATGAATATGACGAGCTGAGATATGTCCGCAACGTGCGTGGACTCTTCAAGACCGATAGAAAGTGAAATGAAGTTTGCCGCTCTCTCCATTAATTGCTGCTTCATATCTGAGACCATATCTTCGACTCTGTGAGCAACAGTTTGTGGCGAAAGAGCTATTTTTTCAAATTTTTCCGTGAGGTCTGGTGGGCAAATACAAGCCGCCGAGTCGACCAGGCAATAATTGATGAGATTCCCAGCAGCAGAGGGTTTCCCTGCTTTCCCAATTCTCAGCGATCATTTGTAACTTGCGCACTAACTTTACCCACCTGTTTCCTGCTCGTACCACGCCAAAAAAGAACATACAATTAATTTTCTACAATGCTGTTTTTAAAACACTTTTATCGCTTTAACAATTAATTGTTTCATTCATTGAAACTCAAATAAAAAACTAATAAAAAAGATTGGTTTAAGATGCGTTTTCCCCCAGTTCCGCTGAAAAGGACAGAGATGTGTGGTCGCAAAATAAATTTTTATCTATTGCAATATTTGCGTACAGCGGCATGGCGAGGCTCGGCGGGCGGTCTGCACGGCCAGCTAAGCGACACGGCTCGGCCTCTGCGACAACATACGAATTCGCCCGGGGCGCTGGCCGCGGGCGATCGCGGGCTCTAGCGCCTCAGGGGCACAGTTTGGACGAGCCTGCCGTAGATTTTTATAGTCTAATCAGTGCGCTGAAGTCTGCCTCGTACTTTCTGTAATAGAAACTGGAGTAATTTTCCGACATTCTCACATTGTCCATGTGAGAAAGTATTCCTTTGAGTCTTCAGCTGCGAGTATTCGCAGAAGCACATTGGGTGCTCCAAGCAAATCCCTTCGACGAATACATTATCGTATCCATTTTCTCCTCTCAATATTTTTAATCTTTTCATCTCCCCCTTCCAGGATCAGCTTTGCTGCGAGATGCAGTGCACATTGCTTGATACTTCCTCTTTCCGAAGCACCACAATCTAACATAACAGTCGCAACACTTCGCCTCCATTTTGTTGCCTACTGCGCCAGCAGCGCGCCAAGCGTTCAGGAAGTAAAACTATTTGAGTTCGGCGCGATCGTGAAAGCCAAAGCGAATAGCAGTCGTTTATTTTGGTTTGTATGATGCTTTTTACAAACTTGAGCATCTGTAGTGCAATAAATTGCAGCAACAACAAGAAGAAGATATCATATCTGTCGTTTTCTAGGTTTCCAAAGGACCCTGAGAAGTATATACCATCATGTTACTAAACTGTAACGTCAGGATTCGCTTCCAAATTACAAGCGTATTTATGATCAATGTTGCGTTTTAGGAGCAGAAAATGGCTAGTGAATAGCAAACGAGAAGATCTTGTGAAAAAAGACCCTGTTCACCTTCACTTCGAACAAAACCAGTCCATGAACGCAGACAATAACAAAATCATGACGAATGCAATAGAGTGTCGCATATGCCATCAACCAGACATTCGTCAGAGACGTGTTTGGAGACAACCCGGTCAGGCTGAACGCCTTAGACACAATGTCCAGTGAGTGCAGCAAGGTGAAGGTACCCTACTGTTTTGGGATGACATTATGTAGGGCCGACATACGCCGCTGGTGATCATGGAAGGCGTCGTAATGGCTGTACGATATGTGAATGCCATCCTCCGACTGACAGTGCAACCATATCGGCAGTATATTGGCGAGGCATCAATCTTCATGGACGACAATTCGCGCCCCCATCGTGCACATCTTGTGAATGACTTCCTTCAACATAACGACATCGCTCGACCAGAGTGGCCAGCATCTTCTCCAGACATGAACCCTATCGAGGATTCCTGGTATAGGTTGAAAAGGGCTGTTTATGGACGACGTGACGCACCAACCACTCCGAGGGATCTACGCCGAATCGCCGTTGAGGAGTGGGACAATCTGGACCAACAGTGCCTTGATGAACTTGTGGATTGTATGCCACGACAAATATAGGCATGTATCAATGCAAGAGGACGTGCTACTGGGTATTAGAGGTACCGGTGTTACAGCAATCTTAACCACCACCTCTGAAGGTCACATGCAATGTGTGGTTTTCATGAGCAATAAAAAGTGCGGAAATGATGTTTATGTTGATCGCTATTCCAATTTTCTGTACAGGTTCCGGAACTTTCGGAACCGAGGTGATGCAAAACTTTTTTTGATGTGTGTATTTCTCCCACTATTTGACTGTTGCTTGTCCCACTTAGAGTAATATAAATGTGAAGGTCGTAGTTGTTGCAATAGGCGACAATGACTAAAACACAGTAGGCCTTTGGAATGACAAATGGGGTGTCGATCCCTTTTGCACGTAGAGGTATATGTCTGGGTTCTTACGTGTGAATCTATGTGTTTATATTCTTTTGATATCAACATGATAAGCTACATTTCTATTCAATCACAAGTGTTTCTTCAAAAATATGTTGTAGCTCGCCACTGGATTCATGATTTTTATCCCTACTTGAGCTTATTTTAGAATTATTTTTAGAAACATCTATATCTTCTGATAGTACACAAAAATAGCTCAAATATTTCGTAAATCACGTATGAAAGGGATGCAAAACAAACATTCTGCTTACGACGCAAGTGCCGTTCTCCTTTCTCGCTGCCTGGAGCGCTAGTGTCGATCCAGCTGTTAAAAGGTAACAACTTTTACAGCAGTGTCACGGTTTTTACGTTGGACTGTGGAACCACCTTGCCGAGCACACTCCACAACAATCACTTGACCATCCACCAATTAAACTAAACCATGTGTGACTGCACACTCGACCACTAGCAGTTTCCTCGTTTACTGTAACTTGTAACTACTAAATTACTCGCCACTTGGAGAAATTACTGGCCTAGTGTAAACCACACTTAAGGATCATTTCGCTAAATAGTATGACGACCCAGTGAGTTGGCGTACTACTTACGACGCTGTACTACTTTCGAGAGAGGTTCATTGGTTTCCACAGACCATTTTGCGGTGATGCTGGGATGTTCAACAACGCTACTACTGATTTCGTTGCCCATAATTGTGTAACCGGAACTTATTCTATGTATCACACACCAACAAATTGAAAAATTAAAGGAATGTTCGGTAAAAAAGTGATCGATTTCATAAATGTTCTGCCACTTACCTCAACAAATTACATTTCATACAGTTATGTACATGGCGGGATATAACTTGAGTTATAAGAACACGACAAATGGGGGAAATGCAATGTATGAAACAGAGTTCTCAGTTTCGGGTGTTCATATTGACTAAGCTTGCATTGAACCTACGTACGGTATTTCAGTTATATTTTTCATGCCTAACTTTAGCTGCGTGTGACTGCTGGATCTGGTGATAAGAATAACAAAATTTTAGTTTAATTTGCATATTTTCATTAATTGTCGTCGTACAGAATGATATTTTTAGGGAAATTATACACACAGACGTAAATTATTCATCCCACAAAAATTTTAGTGATCAGTCTTGTTGCAGATAACTGTTTAATTAATCAGGTACCGCTATATGCTGAGGGAATTAGATAAGGAAATGAGACACTTAAAGTAGTAAAGGAGTTTTGCTATTTGGGGAGCAAAATAACTGATGATGGTCGAAGTAGGGAGGATATAAAATGTAGACTGGCAATGGCAAGGAAAGCGTTTCTGAAGAAGAGAAATTTGTTAACATCGAGTAGAGATTTAAGTGTCAGGAAGTCGTTTCTGAAAGTATTTGTATGCAGTGTAGCCATGTATGGAAGTGAAACATGGACGATAAACAGTTTGAACAAGAAGAGAATAGAAGCTTTCGAAATATGGTGCTACAGAAGAATGCTGAAGATTAGATGGGTAGATCACATAACTAATGAGGAAGTATTGAATAGGATTGGGGAGAAGAGAAGTTTGTGGCGCAACTTGACTAGAAGAAGAGATCGGTTGGTCGGACATGTTCTGAGGCATCAAGGGGTCACCAATTTAGTATTGGAGGGCAGCATGAAGGGTAAAAATCGTAGAGGGAGACCAAGAGATGAATACAGCAAGCAGACTCAGAAGGATGTAGGTTGCAGTAGGTACTGGGAGATGAAGAAGCTTGTACAGGATAGAGTAGCATGGAGAGCTGCATCAAACCAGTCTCAGGACTGAAGACCACAATAACAACAATCGCTATATTAAAAACACCTTCACAGCACCTTTACTTACTTATGTAGTTCGATGTTGAGCCGTAAAGAATTATAATACAGCAATCTCATTTACAAATACGCATTAGCAATGAGAATTATCTCCATCATCCCCATCTTCACCCTTTCGGGCACACAAAAGAGAAAGTTATACAGCAGAGCCGGCCGCTGTGGTCGAACGGTTATAGGCGCTTCAGTCTGGAACCGCGCGACCGCTACGGTCGCAGGTTCGAATCCTGCTTCGGGCATGGATGTGTGTGATGTCCTTAGGTTAGTTAGGTTTAAGTAGTTCTAAGTTCTAGGGGACTGATGACCTCAGATGTTAAGTCCCATAGTGCTCAGAGCCATTTCAACCATTTATACAGCAGAAAAAATCATTCACTCATGTCCGTAGCTAATTAAAGGCGACGACAGAAAAAAAGAACAAATTCAATAACAAACTGAAATCAGTTCTATATATGCGCGCGCGCGTGTGTGTGTGTGTGTGTGTGTGTGTGTGTGTGTGTGTGTGTGTGGTTGGGTGGGTGTGTATGTGTGTGTGCATTAGTCAGATGATGCACACATGAAATGTCGTGTAATACAAAATTAAAACTACTCCAGTAAAAGTTGTGTGTGAAACCAGATTTCACCAGGGAAAATGTGTTGTTTTTGCCATTTCATGCTAACGTATTATTAAAATGACCCATAGGAAAAACTAAGTTAATAACCTCCACTACTTAATGTTAAGCTCTTCATTCCCCTTTTTGTCTGATGACCTTGCCCTTGCACAGCAGAATCCAAAGTCCACAATCAAGGAGGTAATCCTCCTCATACTGTTGTTTTCTCTCTTTGCGCGACAGCATGTTTAATGGGCTGTGAAAATGAGTAATTCAGCCGTATTGGTATTACGGTCAGTGATTCGATTTCTCAACACCACAGAACATAATGCATCTAAAATTCAGTATAAATTGTTAATTTTACCTTAAACAGTGAGTGACTTCAAAGTAAATTTGAAGAAAGTCCTACGCATGAACGCCATGAATACAGGATTAGCCAATACAACGTTCCGACAGAAGATTTTATTCCGCGTAATACTAAAAGAAATGTTCCAAAACCAATAGAAAAGAATGATTATGTGGCTTAATTTCCTGGGAGATTCTATCTGGAGTTGTTCAGCCACTAGGTGCAAAAAATGTTCAAATGTGTGTGAAATCTTATGGAACTTAACTGCTAAGGTCATCAGTCCCTACGCTTACACACTACTTAACCTAAATTATCCTAAGGACAAACACACATACCCATGCCCGAGGGAGGACTCGAACCTCCGCCGGGATCAACTGTACAGTCCATGACTGCAGCGCCTTAGACACTAGGTGCAAATCTTTGTGTTAGCCACCACTTTATACGCGCCAGTAAGTGGGTCAGTTTACATCACAGTGGAATTCTAATCTATGTCTGTAATTATATGTATCATATTTATTATGTTTGTATCATTTAGCTCTCTCACTGCCCTGGGTTCTTTTATTTGCTCAAGAACTTTGCTTGAGTCCAGTTTTAGAAATATGCCATCATGGTCAGAAAGAGTGGGTTGTCATGGTCCTTCTCTCTAATATTTTTGTAAAATTGGGAAACAGCGCAAAGGAATGTAAGAATGTGGACTCCTGAGCAAGTGCTTTAGTATTATTTTGCCCATTTATGGCGATGTTAGAGAGAAACGTCCTCTTGGAAATTATCAGAACATTCTAAGACACGAATAACTGTCATCATCAGTGGACAGAACTGCACACAGAGGTTCAGAAATATAGCTCTGTAACAGTAAGGAACCTTAAAAGAGGCCGGCCGCTGGTGGTCGAGCGGTTCTACGCGCTTCAGTCTGGAACCGCGTGACCGCTACGGTCGCAGGTTCGAATCCTGCCTCGGGCATGGATGTGTGTGATGTCCTTAGGTTAGTTAGGTTTAAGTAGTTCTAAGTTCTAGGGGACTGATGACCTGATATGTTAAGTCCCATAGTGCTCAGAGCCATTTGAACCATTTTGAACCTTAATAGGGCTGCCGGTACACAGGGTGGTCCATTGAGCGTGACCTGGCCAAATATCTCACGAAATAAGCGTTAATCGAAAAAACTACAAAGAACGAAACTTGTCTAGCTTGAAGGGGGAAACCAAATGGCGCTATGGTTGGCCCGCTAGATGGCGCTGCCATAGGTCAAACTGATATCAACTGCGCTTTTTAGATAGGAATCCCCATTTTTTATTACATATTCGAGTAGTACGTAAAGAAATATGAATGTTTTAGTTGGACCACTTTTTTCGTTTTGTGATAGATGACGCTGTAATAGTCACAAACATATGGCTCACAATTTTAGACGAACAGTTGGTAACAGGTACGTTTTTTAAATTAAAATACAGATCGTAGGTACGTTTGAACATTTTATTTCGGTTGTTCCAATGTGATACATGTACCTTTGTGAACTTACCATTTCTGAGAACGCATGCTGTTACAGCGTGATTACCTGTAAATAACACATTAATGCAATAAATGCTCAAAATGATGTCCGTCAACCTCAATGCATTTGGCAATACGTGTAACGACATTCCCGTCAACAGCGAGAAGTTCGCCTTCCAAATGCATTAACAATGCGCTGACACATCTTGTCAGATGTTGTCGGTGGATCACGATAGCAAATATCCTTCAACTTTCCTCACAGAAAGAAATCCGAGGACAACAGATCCGGTGAACGTGCGAGCCATGGTATGGTGCTTCGACGACCAATCCACCTGTCATGAAATATGATATTCAATACCGCTTCAACAGCACGCAAGCTATGTGCCGGACATCCATCATATTGGAAATACATCGCCATTCTGTCATGCAGTGAAACATCTTGTAGCAACATCGGTAGAACATTACGTAGGAAATCAGCATACATTGCACCATTTAGATTGCCATCGATAAAATGGGGGCCAATTATCCTTCCTCCCATAATACCGCACCATACATTAACCCGCCAAGGTCTCTGATGTTCCACTTGTCGTAGCTGTCGTGAATTTTCCGTTGCCCAATAGTGCATATTATGCCGGTTTACGTTACCGCTGTTGGTGAATGACGCTTCGTCGCTAAATAGAACGTGTGCAAAAAATCTGTCATCGTCCCGTAATTTCTCTTGTTCCCAGTGGCAGAACTGTACACGACGTCCAAAGTCGTCGCCATGCAGTTCCTGGTGCATAGAAATATGGTACGGGTGCAATCGATGTTGATGCAGCATTCTCAACACAGATGTTTTTGAGATTCCTGATTCTCGCGCAACTGGTCTGCAACTGATATGCGGATTAGCCGCGACAGCAGCTAAACCACCTACTTGGGCATCATCATTTCTTGCAGGTCGTGGTTGACGTTTCACAAGTGGCTGAACACTTCCTGTTTCCTTAAATAACGTAACTATCCGGCGAACGGTCCAGACACTTGGATGATGCCGTCCAGGATACCGAGCAGCATACATAGCACACGCCCGTTGGGCATTTTGATCACTATAGCCATACATCAACACGATATCGACCTTTTCCGCAATTGATAAACGGCCCATTTTAACACGGGTAATGTATCACGAAGCAAATACCGTCCGCACTGGCGGAATGTTACGTGATACCACGTACTTATACGTTTGTGACTATTACAGCGCCATCTGTCACAGAGCGAAAAAAGTAGTCCAACTAAAACATCCATATTTCTTTACGTACTACTCGAATATGTAATAAAAAATGGGGATTCCTATTTAAAAAACGTAGTTGATATCCGTTTGACCTATGGCAGCGCCATCTAGCGGGCCAACCATAACGCCATCTGGTTTCCCTCTTCAAGCTATATGAGTTTCGTTCTTTGTAGTTTTTTCGTTTGATGCTTATTTCGTGAGATATTTGGCCCGGTCACTATCAATGGACCACCCTGTATATTACAATGGAAACTACCACGAATTGTCTGCTATATATTACATAGTGATACGTGAGCGGTAGTGATACATGCAGACTGCCCCATCTGGTCATCGAGGCTGCAGCATAGGGTCCTGCAACACAAAGCAGACAACACCACAAAAATTTAAAATAATATAGTATTTGTTTTTGTTCCATGTTTCAGCCTCCGATATATTCGTAAAAGAAACAGGCATAATTGTTTTTACCGAGCGAGGTGGCGCAGTGGTTAGCACACTGGACTCGCATTCGGGAGGACGACGGTTCAATCCCGTCTCCAGCCATTCTGATTTAGGTTTTCCGTGATTTCCCTAAATCGTTTCAGGCAAATGCCGGGATGGTTCCTTTCAAAGGGCACGGCTGATTTCCTTCCCCATCCTTCCCTAACCCGAGCTAGCGCTACGTCTCTAATGACCTCGTTGTCGAGGGGACGTTAAACAACACTAAGAGAGAGAGAGAGAGAGAGAGAGAGAGAGAGAGAGAGAGAGAGAGAGAGTGTGTCTGAAGAAAAGGAAACAAAGCTTCCATAAAAACTCACAATTCCTGGATTATTTTATAAGAGAGAGAGAGAAAGAGAGAGAGGGGGGGGGGGGGGAAGATGACATTTGTAAGGAGTACAGTATTGGACATGGACATATTCTAAAGTGAAGTATGCAATACAGGCAATTTACGCAAATTAACTGAATATGATTACATAATTTGTTTTAATGTGGCACCAAATCAAGTGAAAGTTACATAGTTTTTCAACATGAAAATGCTATAGTATTGACAGTTATCTTTGAATATAGTGCCATTTTTAAGCATTTTTCAAGCAAAGCTTATGATATTTTTTAAATACTGCAGTACTGCCAAACATGTCTTCACATGGTACCATTTTGTGCAACTTGGGTGATGGTTAGATATTTTTTGACGTTGGACTACTGTACTATTGGGAAATCTCTTTGAACATGGTGCAAATTAAGGCAATTCAGGTGTAGTTTACAGAATTTCTTTAGGAACTATTGTAGTATTGTCAGTCTTGTTCTGAATATGACACCCTTTTATGCAATTCAGGTGAAGCTTATGGTATTCTCATCATTGTCATCAGCTGCTTCATTTTAATGCTCACTAAAATACTAGGCTTTGACTGGCTGCAAAGGGGGTGAAAGGGAATAGCAAGGGGGAGGTGTTTGATGATGTCATTGTTCAAAGGCCCTGATGACATCATGAGGTCAAGGTCAAAATGGATTTATGATATATGTTTGCTCCTCATTTGCAGGTAACTCAAAGGTCAAATGTTAAATTTGAGCCCAAATGCCTTCCTACTGTTAACAGAAATTATATTGATGCAAATGTTTGAAGACCATTGGTAGTGATGCCGATTTCATTAAATTGTGAATTACTCAGATTATCTCCTAGTTGTCTTGCAGCATCTAGTGTTCATTTCCATGCAATACTAAGGGTACAGCCACTGCCCGAGTTGATATTATTGCTGCACATTCTGATGTCAATGGCTTCTTTGATAATGGAATCACAGTACGTAGATGTGTGGGATAAGACTTCCATTTCATAATTGTGTGTTTGTTCTTGAAGCCAACACATACTGACTTATATCTAAGCACTTCATTATTCAGCCCATAAGACAGCAATTTTAAAGATGTTGACAGACAGAGCTAAAACTGTTTGTGGTAAGGAACACCTGGGAGTCCAAGAGCAAATATCTAACAAACATATTCTGAAAGAACAGCTGTAATGATTGATATATTAAATGAGCCATCTCTAATAGGTAAACACCACAGTACTCAGTCTTCAGAAGATGATCAGCCTACAGAATTCCTTTTTTCCTTTGGAGTTCCAAAAAATAAAATACATGGAGGCTTGGGCAGATATGATATTCAGTACATATTCTTACCACCCAATAAAATTAAAGATATGCTGCAACCAGTAAAAGACAGCCACGATCCCAGTGTTCCTGGAATTTATAAGATACTTTGTGAATGAAGTAACAGTTACATTAGTCAGGCAATTACAATGAGTTCAGAATGCTGCACAGAGCACTGAAACTGCATTAAATACTGTATAGTGATTTCAAAAAATATGCTATTGTCAAACACAGCCTCATGAACAAACATGTGATTATGCTTGATGACACAGAAATATTATCCTGTGCTGCTGCCAGCTAGGATTCTATCATCAAGCAAGTTGTTCAGATCAGAGTGTGTCACAACTTTAACTAGGACAGTGGCTACACCTTAAGTGATGCGTGGAAATGGTTGATTGATGCTGAAAGGCTACTGAGAAATAAACTGAGTCATCCACCATCCAACAAAATCAGATTTGCTTACAATGTACTTTAGTAACAGACATCGACATAATCTCTGGTAGTACAGTAAAGGAAGTTCTATGGCTTCCTTATGACTCCATGACATAACTCAGTCAACTAAATGATGTACCTAATGGCTTACTGAAATATCCTGATAGTAATGACAGAGGAATCCATCAAAAGCCTGAGATCAAATAGAAATCTGATATTGCAAGCTCTGTGAAGCATTTATTCACATGACACTTCAGTCACAAAACTGCTATTACTATTTGAAAGAATGGTTACCATAATTCTGGCTGTCTGAAGTGATTTGGATTTTTTGGAAAGCCAATTTCTTCCATATCTTATATCATACAAACCAGGACCCATAAAACATGAGTATTTCCCTGATACAAAGAATTGTTAAGAATATACCCACTACTTATTACAACAAACAAAACTGGAAAAAGTACATTTTCAGACCTGAAGTCAGTCAAACCAAAACTTCAACCTTTACCTTAGAAGAAAGGCTCAATATTTTGGTTTTCCTCTATTATAAGTACCTTCATTAGCATGGAGTGAGAGTGCAAACAAATTAACCAGTAATACTTTTTAATATTTTCATTTTAAGGTTGACAATTTTGGGAAATATTGTATCTGAATTAAATATATCATATCTAAAATTTGAAATTTGTTTGGTCAGTACATTCCTTTTGTTAGCTTACATTTCCATAACAAATATATAAGCTTATAGTGACAGTATGTTAGTTTTGAAATTAAAACATTTATTTTTCCATGGACACTAATTTCAGCTGTTTATTGTTTTAAAAATAGACAGTAGTTAACAGAGATGTCAATAAATTGTGTTCAATAATATGATTATATCAGTTTTATTCATTATTATTACCTTATCATTTCATTGTATCACGAATTATATAGTAAAATTTCATGCAGTTGAATAATAAATCTTACATGCTGCATTACACACTTTTATGATAATAAAGGAAAAACTACAGAGGGGTCCAGAAGAATGTAGACACTCTGTAATAGTTAATATATTTGGAAAGAAATGACATACTGTTGCAAATTTGCGTAGTAGTAGAGTCCATTGTTTTCTCAGCAGATCTTGGCGTGCATCTTCTGGCAGATGCAATGCAGCAATGAATGAATTAAGATTGTTGGTTGAGTAATGCAAGTCCACATTGAAATGGTACTGAAAGTATGGAGAACATGATGGAGGTACAACAGTAGTGGTGTATGTGTATGGAACTCAGCCATTAACACATGCAAAAATTTACCATGTTTGGGATAAATTTGAATCTGATGGTACCATTCAGGATAGTCATAAGGAAAGTTCTGGGTGTCCAAAAACATGAACAAGCCCAGCTTCAAACACTGCTGTGTTGCAACATTTTACTAGGTCGCGTCAAAAATCTGTGAAGCAGGGTGCACGTGAAAGTGGCATAAGCTGATCGAGTGTACAACACATCCTGAAGGCTGCAGAATGGAAAGTTTACAGTCTGAGATCGCTGCACACTATGAATGACAATAACCAGGGTCAAAAGATGGAGTCCTGCAAGTGGTCTGAGTTCATGCTTCACAAGGATGAATAGTTTTCAAGGATGATTAGCTGGTCTGACAAGGCACAATTCAAAATAGCAGTACTGCAAACTACCACATCTGTGTGTACTGGCCTCCTGAAAATCCTCACATTCATGAGGACAAAATTGATAATACACAGGGTGGTAATGTGTGGTGGGTCTTTCATTGCATGGTTTGACTGGCCTATTTTTCTTTGAAGGTACTGAAACGGGTGAGGTGCATCTTCATATGCTGCAAACATCAATTTTACCTGCATCTGAGACGTATTTAGAAATGAAAGATTTTACCTACAACAAGATGGTGCTCTGTCTCACTATCACAGAGATGTGAGAGCCTACTTGGATGAAAATCTACCCAGACAATGGGTGGGTCAATAGGAGCTATTGAGTAGCCACCATGCTGTCCAGTTCTTACACTGCTTGACTTCTACCTTTGGGGAATCTTGAAAAATGAAGTTATCAAAAGAAGCCAGCTACAACGAATGAGCTATGAGAAACTTCCAAGGTGTCCTATATGGCTGTGACACCAGAAACACTGAAAGCCATAGCTCGGTCAACAGTTCAGCAGCATCAGCATTATGGGTGGGTCAAAAAATTTTTAGCCTAAAAAATAAAGAATGACAGAAATTTCATAATGCCAATTTATTATTCAATATAATACTGGTGTATACTTATACACTTGTGGGTATGCTCAGATAACTTAAGCAAACCATTCAAATATAGGGCCATTGATCTTGAGTCCAACCAAGCGTTCACAGCATCAATCACTGCATCACCATTGTCAAATCATCATCCCTTGAGATCTTTTTTTAACTTTGGCAATAGGAAAAAGTATGATGGAGACAAATCTGGAGAATATGGCGGATTACATAACAATTCAAACCTGCATTCATGCAGAGTTTCCGGTGTTGTGAGAGCTTTGTGCACCGGTGTATTGTCCTGATGTGAAAGAAATCTGTGTGCCAGTTTTCCATGCCTTTATCTCTTCTCTCAAATGACAGAGGAGGGTGTAATAGTATGATGCATTGATAGTTATGCCCTTTTGCAAGTAATCCACCACAATTACCCCTTCTGCATCCCAGAAGACTGAAGCCATCACCTTACTGGCTGACTTTCGCACACACAATTTTTTTGAGGTAGTGGATGAAGAATGTTTCCATTGTTGTGATTGTTGTTTTGTCTCAGGATCAAAGTGGTGAACTTAGATTTTATCCATTGTCACATACCCTACATGAAAGCTATCTACATCTACTTCGTATTGATGGACAGTTTCTTCACAACACTGCACATGCTCCCGTCTCTGATCTGCATTCAAGTTCTTCAGGACCCACCAAAATGAAACTCTCCACATTCCCAAAATTTCCACAACAATGTCACGAGCACACCCATGGAAGATTCCAAATGTGGTTTCAACCTGCAGAAATGGTGTTCGACGATCCTGCAAAATTGTATCGTGAATTGCAGTCACTGTTCATCAGTGGCAATGGTGACACGCTTTCTGCTCCTTGGTGCTTCTTCCATATTAGTTCTTCCACGTTTGAAGCTGGTAATCCAGTTTTTTCCTGTTGCATAAGATGGAGCACTGTCCTGAAGTATATTCCACATGTCCTCTGCAATTTCCTTGGGTGTCATACCCTTCAAATGAAGATATTCAATCGTAGTATGGTTCTTGATTCTCTTGATATTCACCATTTTGCTTACACTATGGTATACAATGCATCCTAGTGGCAAAACTAGTGAAGCTGGAGTCGCAAAATTTGACTTGCATACCCACAAAGGGTCCCCATAGAAGTAAGTGGTGGTGTTTGTGCAAGACATTATGGTAACTATCTGAGGTTATAAACTTTTCAACCATCCCTCATATTTGGCTGCTGATGGGGATCACTTTGAACACACAAAATAACCTTCCCCCCCCCCCCCCCCCCCTGCATGAAGTGTCACAGTATGTCATTTTGTCCCATTAATATTGACTATCAGAGAGTGTCTACATTTTTCTGGACCCTTCTGTATACAATACTCTCTAACATGAGTCTATAATTTCTTGTGAGAGTAATATACATTACATTTTTTTAAAATTTTTCATTCTGCACCATAATAGTTTTATTTTGTGTTCCCCAGTTCATCTCATACAGCTTTCACACATATTAGTTACAAACCTGTCAGCAGTATCACAGGCTCCACAGAATAAAAAATCTGTAAGGTGAACTACATATTTTATTGTTATTGTTGTGCTGTTAAGCTCACGGTTCCCCACCACTTTGCACCATAATGGCAGTTTTTGGAGTATAGATGTAAGTGTAATCTCACAAAATAAGTATCTGTCTTAAATTATCAATAATTTGGAGGGTGTCCTTACATGTTATTGACACAATTATTACTGAATCTTGCTCAGCTTAAAGTCTGAATTGTTCTCTAAAATGAACCATGTTTTGGATTAAAACTGTTTCTCTGATCAACGTGTGAATCCCAATGATTATTTCACATATGCAGTGTTTCTCCATCTACATCTTGGAACACATCACTCATACCTTATCTGGTACCGCGCGCCACGGAATTCGAATCCGCACCAGATGTCATGGACGTCGAAGACCCATAGAGGTCTCTGCACCATCACACTGTAAGCTGAGGCGGCGCATGCCTCCTGGCCCGCTTTTAGTGTGAGGGTCCCAATGGCCAATAGGGGCGCCCCCAATGGCATACTTAAGCGCCTGTCTCGTGCTCAGCCAGCAGTCTAACATCGTGTTGCGTCTCAGGACATATCGTCTCAGACAGCATATTGACTTCGTGTTTCTATTCCAGTGGCCGTGGTTGTCTTGTTTGGTTCATTACTCTGTTGTCTGTTCTTGTTGTGTTATAAGGTCCTCCACTGGTCGTGTCCATCCTCTCCTGTTGTGTTATGGTTCGCGGGCCGCTCCGCGGGTCCTGCCGCGTTTCCATCACTACTACCCCACGACCATTCCGGTCATTGTTACAACACCTTATCATATTACTGTGAATTAATAGAATTAATTTACTGACTAGCATTCACATGTTGTATAACATTGATAAATGATATTTTGTCTGCACTGAAAACATACACTTACAGGACCTAGCAAATCTTTGGTCCTTAGGCCACATGAGTCCCCAGGTTGATAAGCCACAATTGAGTTTGTGTTTATTTACATCTGTCTGTACATGGAAGGATAGTCTCTAGCTCAGGTTATTCACATAACTTAATTTTGTTCAGCAGAATTGATGTTATATGAAAAGCCTGCCACTGTGTTGTTCATGGTTTTGAATAATGAGAAACTGCATGGTGAAGCTTTTCATTAATTAAATCAGTACTCATATAAATACTGGTAGGCAATTAGAACCAAGAAGCAGTAGTTTTGAGTGGTTTATGATACACTGTCCTTGAAGGTCTCAGAATGGATCAGTGTTTTGAAAGAAAATAAAGGTCTTCAGTACCTGAAGAACATTGTTCTTATTGCTCTTCTAATTTCAGATGGTTGAGTACCAAGGATATCCTCTACTCACATTACCCTTAACTGATTATTGAAGAGTATGTTCCTGTGAGCTGAAAACTAATGGTGAAAGGTAGTGGGTAGTCATATCACCAGACAGAGTAATTCTTGTACCTGTCTGCTACACCAGTTTGCTCTATTATGCAAAATCATCATGTAGTCAGTAAGCATGTTCTTCGCAAGTACCTCACTCTTTGACAGAGAAGCAGATTGTACATATAAATTTGTTGGTCAAGGATAATGTTCTCTTGCATAGTTTCCAGGCAATAAAAAAATATGTATGTACTATGATGATATTCAAACTAGATTGCAAAAAAAAGAGCGGAATGTTTGAAAATATGGGTGCAACAGTGGTATCTGTCTTTTTAACTGTTAGAGGTGTGGTAAAATACACAGTACTGAAATATAAATAAACACTTCCTGATAAGTGGTAGATTGATTAAAGCCTTCCTCAAGTTTCAGGAGTACTTAAAAAGCATCCGTTCAAGGTAGCATCACGACAGTTAGTTTTTTCATAACTGCAGTGATCCAGCATCAGTCACAAATGTAAACTAGCGTTTCTGGTAAAATGACTTCAAAAGTTCTTCTTAAACACCCTCACTATAGTGAGGGTCTTGTTCCCATGAACAATGCAGTGTTCAAAGTAAAGTGATTTTCTCTGGACAGAGAGCTATTACAAGAATGAAACAATGGACATTCCTAACAGAGAGAAAACACATGAAAACAGTAGTACAGTGTGTTAGTCCATAGCATGAAGAGTTGTATTAAGTAAAAAATAATTAATTTAAAAAACTGAAGGAAAATGGGCTGACATGCTGAAATTCCTTAGTAGCCATTCCATATTAAGCACTCACTGAATTAAATTTATGAAGCATTTCTTTGCAAAAAATGTTTAATGTATTTAAAGATAAAATTATATTTTTGCAAGAGAGGAAGGGAATGATTTCTCTAAAAATATATATTGTTCTGAATTTTTCAGGTTAACTGTACGGTTTTTGCCAAGCAGTATGGTGAAGTTGGGAAACAACCATTTCCTTGTTACTACAGCCGCACCTATCCAGAGATGGTTGTTGCACAGTACAGTTGGGAAGATAACTTACGTCAGCTAATATTGTCACTTCTCATACCAAATTTGATATTTGGTGTGTCAGTGGGTGTTTTGTGCTACTGGTACTGTCCTGGTTGTGGCAATGGTTGTGGCCAGAGTGCCAATAAATTCCCATGCAAGGAGGAGTGAGTACCTAACATGTACATTCACCATTTGAGAAGTCTAATGTTACATGAATCTAAACTGTTGCTTGTGATAACTTCAACTTGTGCTGATAACTTGATGCTTCTTTTTGTCACTGAATGAAATAAATAATACATTATAAAAATTTTGAAGTCAGGATATTTTTCTTGGATACTGTTGAGATATATTATATTAAATGGCTTTGAATAAATATGAAAGGACAGTAGTGAACCAACTGCTGGTACAGCTTACAGCTCAAGTTATGAGTTCAGGATTAGTACTCGAGCGCCCATAAACAATTAAAGAGAAACTTTTGTGCTTGTCTGGCAGTAAATTAGAGAAACGTTTGCTGTTCTTCATGATTCTTTCTTCATATTCTTACAAATTACTTCACTGTTAGCTAGAAATAATTTTTTATACTCTACCTTAAAATTGTTAAAACAATTTTTAAATTATGTTACGTTGCAATAATAGTATCAGTTGCAGTTCTGTATGTATGTAAATGTCCAGACTTTGTACTTCAGAAATGCATGGGTAATTGTGATATGTACTGTAAGAATGTAAAGTCCCTTATGCAAGTTTATACACAACAGTGCAATTTGGGGAAAACAAGATCTGCACTTATCATTTCAAATTAAATACAGAATGGCAAACAGAATAAAAGTAGTCAATAGCATTTTTAGCTTTTAAATTAATAATTTTCTTCTAAAAAGCTAGAAGAGTAATATGATAACACTGCACACCTCCTTCAACTTCAGATATGTTTCAAATTCTATCCTTCATTTCAGTCACAGAGGATAATCTCCTCAGTCCAAAACAATTATTGATTGCTTTTAGTGTGTTTGATTTATGATCAGGATTTACAACATTAACAGGAATAAAGATCTGTTTTCCTAAAATTGTGTGTTTCCCGTACTGTATTTTCCAATATTAAACACACAAAATATCGCATGTAGTATTTGTCAAAACCTATCCAAATCTTTAAATACAGTGTAACACAAGGTTGTAAAAATAGGATGCAGTGGACTGGTATGTTATCTGTCTACTTGGATCTTGGATGGTGTATAAATGTAAAATTTGCACATTGTAGTAAATGGTGCATGCTCATTTCGTCCCCTCCAGAATTGTAATCATCATTATTTATCATCATTACCACATCAGAAGGTAATAACACTTTTGTAGCAGACAGCTTTCCATTGAAGTGCACAAACCTTCTCTCCTAAGCATAGAATTACATTTAATTCCTTTTGAAAACTAGATATCAGTGTCTTAATTCTCATGTTGTCTCATTTCATGAGATAAAATCACAGAATACAGATGAGGATCCTCATTACTGAACTATTAGGAGAGCCAATAAAGTGTTGTAAAATAAGGTGAACGATATAGTGAGTGAGATGATGAGAGGAGTATTTATCTGTGTTATGGAATTTCAGAATATTGTGTATGAGTATGCTAAAGTATTCAAAAAATTTCAGAAGAAGGAATGAATGTACTAGATGTCACCAGCATAGCTTTAGATAGGCTACCTTACTATTTGTTGTAGGAAAGAACTTACAAGCACTTTACGCATGGCTTATTGATGTAATTATAACCTGATTAAAAAGCTAGAGAAGACAACAATTGTCACGAAGAAACACAGATGTTAAAAGACAACACAGTTATAAGGCATTTGACTTCACTTACTATTTCTGAATTTTTTAAGGAATTTTCCTAGTTATAGATAGAATACATGCTAAAAGAGTGGTGTATTTGTTTCATCAGTTTCTCTTTCACCATTAATTTGTAACATGGAACTGATCAGAATTTTAGCTCCTTGAAACATGTTTCAATTGCTTTAATTATCAAGGAAACAGAATCATAATTAGTGTCAGACACAATGAAAACAGTGATTTTATAAAGCCCTTGACTGAACTCAAGGTCTGTGAGAACATGCTACAACACATATGATGAAATATATCCTTCCCTTTTTAAATTTACAAAAAAAAAAAAAAAATGGTTGTAAGTCAGAGGTATATAATCACAAAAACTTCTCATAATTTTGACGAATATTTGGTGAGTCAACTCTGCACTACCCATATAATATTATTAATTTGTCTAATCAGAATGACTTCAGTGTTATCATAACAACAGTTTGTAGGATGTTTCCAAATATAAATAAGTTGTCTCTTATTAATGTTTAATTCACATAATTTTTAACTCTATATTTAAGCTTCAGGTCATACAAATTATATTATTACCAGTTTTGACTTATTATGTAGTCATTGTTAGATGATTATGTTATATAGTAACTAATCACCTGTTACAACTAAGAAGGCATTCTCAACTGTGACAGTTGATGAGTTACTGTGTAAGGCATCGAAATCATCAGATGATAGCTTGTTAATAAATCACAACTGCTAATGATACCACTTGTCTGACCTAATGCTGAAATATATAATAAACAATTTTACAAGTCATCACTGCATGTTCCTTAAAGCAGCATAGAGTTTTAATTTTAATTTTTTTATGTATTAGTACCAATATTTCATACACTGATGTGGCTACTTCTGTGGTGGAGCAACTTTTTTATGCTCCATTTCTTTTACATTTGTCATGAAAAAGTCTTTGATATAGGCATTCCATAATGTCAGGGTAACAATGACTATGTCAGGATCAGAAAACAATATTAAGGTAAGGATAAACTCCTACTCACTGCAAATATGACACTCTGAGTTGCAGACAGGCACAACAAAAAAAGTTGTTGCACATTTAGATTTTGACCAAAGTCTTCTTCAGAAAAGAAAGCACACACACTTTCATTCAAGAAGCACACCTCACACACAGTGACTGCCATCATCAGCAGCTCAGACCAGAACTCAGATCAGAAAAATTTGATATGTTTGCTTAATTTATAATTTCCCTTGACAATACTTTACACTCCTCAGAAACATACATACTCATCTTTATTAGCTTTTGACCATAGATTGGCCTCTTCTGACTTAATCACAATTTATAACATTAGTGGTAATAGGCCTTTGTATAATTTTTCAATATTTGCTGAACTGGTTTTACTTATTGAGCCACAGTAGATCTACAACTGAAAATGAAAATGATTACACAGTAATGGTGATGATGATGCAATAATGATGATGGCTCCATTGGCACGTAATTTAAAAATGTGAGTATGTTTTTTCTTTACTCTAATGAAACTGTATGCTTTATGATTGCTCCTTTCTGTCCAGCAGTCTCTCACTTAACCTTACAATTATTATTTTGCAAGATCACCTTACAGAAGCTTGCCTATCACTCGGAAACATATCACCACCCCTAAATGTTTATGAAAACACCTTTCTGTGTTTTGAGCCAAAGAAAAGCATGTAGCAGTCAAATTCCATGTGCATGTGTGATTGTAAACTGTAAACATAAACTAAAATAAAAAATTGAAATGGAAGAATGTCTCTCAAGTATTTGATAATAGCACATTACTGTTATAAGGAATTTTATGAAACATCTACAGTTATGACAAGTTTTTAAATATATTTTGCAGTGACCACGAGCATCATGAGACTTGTTATGAAGAAGAGGATTACTAAAACACAACTATGTTATCATCAATATTTAAACACTTCTGGAGACATTATTCACTACTTTTTCAATTTTAGTCTTTTTTTCATTCTCCAAACTATGTATTGGATAAGTAAATGTATGATTTTTTTATGTACAAGACCATGGATTCTAGATTTCTTAAATCTGGGTCTGTATCAATTTATTATATTTTTGGGTGTAGTTTGCCACCATCATAAATGGTGCTCCATTTGTTGCACAACATATTCAGTATAATTTACACTGTTCACATTTTTAATAACCGTAAGTTAATGTGAAGTACTTGTTAACTTTTGTGACAAGTGATCAATTTATTATATTGTTGTAGTCTTCCTATAATTTGCTCTACAAAAGAGAAACTATAAAAGTATATGATAAATATTTTTATTTCATTATCAAAGCATGTTTAATCTTCCTTTTAAAAGGAAAATTACTAACAGAACATGCTTAAATAAATTATGATCTGTGAAGACAATACAGATACTGACAAAATAAAGTTATAAGGCTATCATGTTCTTTGCTTCCTATTCATGTGTTTTTTCATGGTTGTCCTTCTGTGAGTTTATAAGGATAACTATGGATTCACTTATACTTCAGTTGTTATTCTCTTCATGAACGTATCATCATATCACCTAACTGAGTTTGGTTTCCCTACTTTCCATAGATACAATAAACATCTTTGTGACTACTTTCTCAATGAAGATAACTTTTTCTGAAAAGTGTAGGAAATATTTATCAGCAAGATTCTGCTCAACTGTATAACTGATTTGTACCTGACAAATTAGCACAGTAATTAACAAACAGTCTAATTTTATTCAAAGCTTCTGTCTCACGAATAAGCCATGAAATATGAGAGACTTAGGCTTTATTACGTATATTATAAAAACAGTAATCAGAAAAAAATAGCTGGTATCCTTAGAACAACATATACATTTACTTTATGGTCAGTGTATTAGCTGATTGTTCTCATAGCAGATGTTGGACTAAAAATCGTTACTGCATCTGTGAAGCTAACATAAAACAGAACTTGGTTTGAAATTTTTCATTCATTTGTAAGTGAGCAGTGATTCATGTTGTGCAAAAATAAAATATTTAGGGAAACTATAACGTTTTCATACAGGTTAAAGATGACAATTTCTTAAAATGTCTCAGTTAGAAAAATTATTCTTTCATGCTGAAAATGCTTTAAATGCTATACCACAGTGTCTCCCTAAATAAAAAAAGTAAGGTAAGAAAATTTGTACTTTGATAATATGAATTATCAGACAAAAGCTTTCTGTACATAATAGTCACATACCAATGGAAATGCTTATAATAACAACAAAATTGTCACCTGGATGTATCTAAATTTTTTGTTGAGAAGATATGGAGTACCATATCTTCTAAATAACTTAGTAGCAGGGGAGACAGCTCACTGAATAATAGAAGCATTGAACCATCAACAGACAGACAAAAATAATGAAAACTTTGCTAGCTTTCAGATGAGGACACACACATACATGAATGCTTACACTTCTGCACATGTGTGTGCGTGCGCGCGCCCTTATACACACACACACACACACACACACACACACACACACACATTGTGACAGCTAAACACATTATTCTGGGACTGCAGTTTGGTAGGTAGATGAGGGGTGAGAGGTTGGGTTGAGTGTGGGGGTTACACAGAGAGAAAATGCAGGAGTGGTAGGGAGGATTGGGGAACAATGGCTGATGGCTCCAAAGTAGGCAGCAGGCATGTGGGATAGCAGCACGGGAAGGAGAGAACAGACACACAGGACAGAAATGCAGCACATGGGCTCTGGAGCTGGTGAGTTAATATAATGCATTATGACAATGATGTGGAGGAGTGGATCATTAGGTGGTTCAGGACAGAGTAAGGGAAGAATGTTGGGTAGAGGATATGGGAAGTAGTTCAGCAGAGTTTGAGGCCAGGAGAATTTTGGAAATGAAGGCTGTGTTGCAAGGATAACTCCCATCTACAGAGTAAATAATTTGGGAGTAAAGGAGGTTGCTCACCAAATAGCAGAAGCATTAAGTCATCAACAGGCACAAGCAAAAAATAAAGAAGCTTTGCTAGCTTTTAGAATCAATCCTTTCTCAAGCTAGAGTATGAACACGCACACAAAACATACATGTGTGCAAACATGGACACACCCCAACATAGTGCTGGCACTATGTAGGGGCATAGATGAGTCAGAGAGAAGAGAGAGAGAGAGAGAGAGAGAGAGAGAGAGAGAGAGAGAGAGAGAGAGAGAATGTGCTTGTGTGTGTGTGCATGTATTGTGTGTGTGGACTTGTATTGTAGCTCAAGAAAGGATTGATTCAAAAGCTAGCAAGTTTTCTTTCTCCTTGTGTGTGTGCCTGTTGACACGTCAACACTTCTGCTAATTGATGAGTGGTCTCTCTTACTCCCAAGTGATTTACATTCTACCAGAACTTTCCTTCTATGCTCATCTCATATGTGTAGTTCAGAAAAGTTGGTGCTGGGGGAAGTATCCAAATGGTATGGATTGTAAAGCAGCCATTGTACACAAGTATGTTGTGCTCTGCAGGTTGATCATGGACTGGTGAGCTCTGCTACTCTAACTCATTAAAGGATTCATCTAAAAGCTAGAGAAGTTTTTGTTCTTTCTGTGTGCATGTTGATGACTCAGTGCTAATTCTATGGGTTGACCTATACGCCTAGAGCCTTCATATTCTGCTGAAACTTTCCCTGACATGTTCATATCCTCTAATTTTCATTTAACTGACAACCATTTGTGAGTAAACTTCAGCCTACTTAATAACTAAACTGTTAAAATGATTATCAATAAGTGACTTCAGCAGCTCACAGTAAGCTTCTAGCACTGGTAGCTGTAGAATTTGAGTAATTAATAATAGAGCTGCAGTCTTCTTACCTGAATCTTAAATAATGGAGCACGTCTATGTATTGTCAACTTTCATATTGCCTCATTTACGTTCTTACATTTTTTTATGCTTTTTTTTTAATTTTGAGGTCATATTTTGGACTAAGTTCTGGAGGGTATCCCATTACTTTTGTGGCTTCAATTCAGTAATTAATATAATCCATGGCCACTGTGTTTGAAGTTAAGCATTTTCACTATGATTTAAAGGATTCTTGTATGTAATGCAAGAATCCATCACCCTCAAATTCCTTTTTTCCATGCATTTCCTGCTTTATAAGGAACATTTCTCACATTTTCCAATACTAATCGATTACTGATGCGCAAGAATTGTATTTTCTCTTAATTTTAGTTAACTTGCTTCTCTTTAAGATTGGTTTTGTGTTATCTTTTCACAGAGCTGCACTGATAAAAATGTGTTTAGTTCTGAACCTTAATAGTGCAAAGTGCACCTAGCAGTATTGAAGTTATGCATTGCTGTTCCTAACAGCACAAATGAGCAGTCCACTGGTAACGTTCTATACCTCAGTTATTGAGAAAAGCCTATCCTTACTCTTCAAACATAGTGTGTACTACAGAACTGTAAAAGGCATACATCAAGTTAATCTTTCAATGTCCAAGCTGATTCCAATTAAAAATAACTATGGGTAGCACATTGTATGTAAAAGAGGTTATGTTACTGTACTGACACCTTGTTTCAAGCAATCAGAAGTTTCCAATTGTCCATTTGTAATGCTTCATATCCCTCATTTTCACTGGATTAGTCTATTCATGAAACTGTGTTCTTACCTATATTTTGGTAATGAAATTCCAAATCTGCTAATTATTAATATTACATGTAGTTCATTCAGTTTAAGATACTATTTTAAAGTATTTTTAATTGACATTAGCATTTTACTTCAGGTTTTAGTGTGGATTTTATTTTCTTGGTAATAAGTTACTTTATATGAACCAAAACATTCACTTTCATAAACTTAACGAAGGCATCTTTGTTTTCTGAAATATCTCACAATATTGTTTGTTTCAAAAAGAAATTTATCCAAAGTTATGTTACTCTCTACATTTTCAATTCTGTAGAATCCAGTTTATAATACAAAATATTTTATGATATCTATGTAACAGACTGTTCTCCTTTATTACCATTGGATGTTATGTATATTTAATATAATTGATGGATTGCGCAATGGTGTTTTGATCAAAAAGTTTCTTGGTTTTATAGAAGCAAACAAAAAGCCTGGAAGCTTTCATGAAAGGTTGGCAGTATTACATTGTAAATACTTAAATAAAGCAGCTGTCATTAATCCCATGAAAGAAAAATGGTCTTTTCTTTCTTATTTATGTGATATATTCAGTATTATATTGCCTTTGTGATACACATAGCAAGCTGTCAGTCACTGGACACAGTTCTGCAGTTCATTTCGTGGGATTTTTATGTAGCCTACTCAGAAACTATAAGTGGAGAAAACAGTATGTATTGTACCATACCTAATAATAAAGTTATTTTATTATTGCATACTTGTTACTAGAAATGTCAACTTTAGTATCTACAGCTATAGTCATTTACTGGTGAGATGAAGTTGTGATTTGTTCATTTATCTATAGTCCTTAGACCATTGGATGTGTCAGATACATTATAGAAATAATGTATACAACATAAAAACATAAACAATGTAGGACAGGATTAGGCGAGGATAGGGCAGGAAGTCGGCCATTGCCTGTCAAAGGAACTATCCCAGCATTCACCTTAGCAACTTGAGGAAACCATGGGAAACCCAAGTCAAGATGGTTGAGCAGGGAATAAACTCTACTCCTCCTAAATGCAAGTACAGTGCATTAAGATTGTCATAGTCACCTCTTTCAGTAGATGATTTGAAGTGGAATCACAAATTCATAGTCTACATTGAGACTGCAATATGCACAAGAAGTAAATCAATGATATAACTGGAACTTCTGAAAATAAAAATAAAAACACATGAATACATTATATAACACTGCTATAAAGTATAACATATGAATACACAAAATCTGCTGACTCTTTATCCATCACAACTAACCTAGCACCAGATTGCTTCTCTGAGGAGGTGTATTGCTCTGCATCTGAAACAGAGAAAACAGAAAACCAACAGCAGGAACATTGTTCTGCTAAGAGAAACACAGCACAGAATCAAATGAATTCAACAGTAAATGGCGGCCAAGTATTCCTGTAAGCTAACATATTCACTTACATTGTAGAAACACTTCTCAACAAGAAATGGTTTTAACTCTTCCCTAAAACCATTTCCTTCTCAAACCACTTCGTGTGATTTGGCAGTGCATTATAAAGAATGAAACCAAAGTAGCTCACATGTCTTTGAGTATGAGTTTCTTCAATTGTCAAATATGGAGGGACCAGAGTTGTGACTATTACAACAGTGGTAACTCTGGTTGGTTTGCAGGTCACCAAGCTCTTATCATCAGCACACATCTGTGTATGTACAGGGAGGGTACAATATGCAAACTAGATGTTTTAAGCAGGGGCTTTCAGTGAGACCTAGTAGAGCTATGTGACAATATTCAAATAGCCCTTTTCTGTAAAGTAAAAATTTCTTTTAACTGACTATTAATTTTATCCCAAAAAAAAACTATCCCATAAACTACAAAGACTGGAAGTAATGAAAATAAGGCATTCTAGCACCTTCTGAGGAGCAAACTATATAAAATCATTCCTCAGAACAGAACATGCAGAACTAAGTCTCTGGGAGAGTTTAGTTACTTGGCCCTTCAAGTTTAAGTCCTGATCAACACACATTTCTAAAAGTTTCGTGTATCATCCCCTTTCTAACTCATTTCCATCCAGTGCGAGTTGGAAATCTTGGTTTTGATTCCTCTTTCCTAATGGAATATAATTTGTTTTCTTCACATTAATGGATGATATGATCATGTTTGAAAAACTGCAAGTACCATACATATTTCTGCTTCACAAGAGAAAGGATGGGACCAACAAGGGAGTAGCACATGCCATTTGGGGATCAGTTTGCAAACCACTGGCTCAAAGACATATTATAAATACTCATCAAGTTTCAAAGTCTGTATCTGTCGTGAAAACTTTATAAAAATGAACATTCACCTCAGTGATTATAAGAAATATTCTCAAAGTTAATCTCATACTTAAAAGCAGACCAAAGATTTCATATTTTGATACAGAGAGCTGCCTTATCTCCCAGATATAGAGATCACATAAGTAAGTGTTTGATACACAAATTAAATCTTTGGTCTCCATAATTTTCTTTTGAAATCTTTTTGTTGGCAACTTATAAGTCCACTAATCACATAACATACTGTACTCACTCATCACATAATACACTGTATCTTACCGCAGTTTGTGCACTTATAAGGGATAGTTCTCAGATGTCGGCAGAAATGATGAGGAAGAAAATTAATTTGGTTGTACATAGCAGCAGTAATATCTCTTACTTTTAAATGTGAGAATGACATTTTGTTTTTTCAGTCTCCTAATCCTTTATCCAGTTCATTAAATGGATACAAACTGGGCTTACATCATAAATTGGATATTTTTGTCTCTTGGGACTGAATAACATTGTTACATAATGACTAATGAGGTTCAGAAGTGACTATAAAATCAGAAATGAAGGTATACTAACTATGGTAAGGAAAATATCTGAAAGCTATGCTAGTGATGTAAACAGCTAACACACCCACATTCACATAATAGTGAGCCAGAATGTGAATAAGAGTGAGTAAGAATGAGAAATTTGGAATGAGTTAAGGAAACAGAAGAAAATGCTTTTCATGGCATGTTGTATAGGAAAATAAGAAAATTCTTAGTACAATGATGAGTAAACAATATCCATATCACCAAAGATTTAATACAACGAGAAGTAAAATAGAAGCAGCATATTGTGGCTAGAGGATGGCATGATTATGATTGACATAATTGAAAAAAAGTGTTGAAGAAGGACAATACTGATGTAGATTGATACAAGATGGCTATAAGAACTGAAAGTGTGTGGGATGAAACGAAATTCCATTTTGGGAACTGAAAGAGCTGGGATGTATGAGAGAGAGCAGTACAATTGGGAGGTTAATTTGTTTGATAATCTTTGGCTGTTGTAGTAGATGCCATGATGCTGTGTTCTTTCTTACATATGCATTTGTTTTGCTGATACTATCATAACTTCATCTGCCATATAAGTGATGCGTTAGTCGATATCATAGATACCAATAATGTGTCTTTCGTTTGATAAAGGCTGTGAATGAGTTACCTGCACATTAAGTAGGTATGAATAGCAATGATATTCAGAAATAAATAATAAAATCATCCATACCTAATTTATATTTCTGATTGCAACATGATCCTTTTATATTGCAAATTGTAAGATAATTGTTATTCTTGTTAGAAGTGTGCAGCAGAGTGTGATATTAGGTAATATTAACACCATGAAAGTATTTGAAAAAATATTGTTTATAAACACTGCCACTTACTTCTGTTGTCAGCCTTATTTGCAAATGGCTACCTTTTTATTGTAATGAGACTATTACTTGATAGATAACAATTAATTATATTTGTCACACCACATTTTTGAGCAACTTCATTTAATAGTTAAAAATATAAAACACATTTAATGTGTTTGCATGGTTGCAAATACTGTGTTCATAAATATTTTTATAAATTTCATAAGTATACTTATAAGCTTCAGTACTTCTGCACTCGTTCTATTGGGAACAGTTTTAGACAATTAACACCAATAACTGAAATGATAGGTTCAGAATTGTATCATACTACATATTAAAGAGATCAGTCATTTTGAGAGCACAACATTTTCTTCAGTGGCAAATGACAGGAAGGTGTGGTTATTAAAGCTGTTATTATTTTTATTACTGTTGGTCCTATCATCCTACACTAATGTACAAGAAGTAGAATGAATCATTCATACATAAATTTTACAAACATAAAACAATTGCATAAAAGGATGCAGTCTGCCATAGGCATTAAGCATTGCAAAATTAGCTATTTCACTCAAGTAACTGTTAAGTGTATTACACAACATTTGTCCATTCCAACAAGTGTCTCTAACTATAATGTTTTTACTTACATTTATAATTTTTGAATTACATGGGAGCATTTGTAACAGAAATGTTTGATAATAAATAAGCAATGTTTTACTGCAACATCAGCTACATATTTTGTTTTGTTTCTACATCTAGTTTTGGTCAAACATTTTCCATACCTTCATTGAAATTGATTTTACAAGAATGTATGAAGAATCCATTTAGATTTAATTTTGCAACTGCTACTGTACCACTCATAAACGACATTGAAAACCAGTTCTAATCTATCTTATATGTGTGAGCATTGTCCCAGGTTTGTAATTAGACAAATGCACTTCGCCCAAACAGCAGTTATCTGCTATTTCTGCAAAGTTCAACTCTGTTTAATGTAGCCCATATGTATTAGGGCTAATTAATCTTATTCTTTGCAGCTAAATATTTCATATCAGCCACATAAGTATATAAATATATGTATCAGTGTCAGACAGTATCATGTAATCTTAGGTGAGTTTGCTATGAAAATTGGGACATATTGTAACAAATCGGTATTTCCATCCTATCATACTTCGTTCAGCCTAATGCAGCATTACTGAAATTGCTGCAAATAAAATTTTTTTCTGAATCCTCTCGTGTGCTATATGTACATTTTCATTTAATAGAGATATCTTTAGTGATAAAACTGTATGTAGCATGGGAATCAAATTTTAGATTGTGGCCTAAAGCAATGGATTGGTTCTAATCCCAGTCTGAAACATTGTTTCAACCTATCAAGTCTATTTGCAGCACTTATTCTACAACAGAATGATAGTTTTGTTCTGAATGCATTCCAGTGTTTGCATAAACCTGCAGATTAAATCTGGGCAGTAGCCTCACACAATTCAGAGCACATAAAAGTTGTTATTTCATGTTTTTGCACACCAGATCATGATTATGCAACGTTGATGTTGGCTAGGTACATATGCTGTGGATGAGTAGTATGATATGACAAATTTTATGTAAGGAGAAAAATATAGAGAGATTATTTTTTAAATAATTTCTTCAAAATGGTGTCCACAGAATGTATAAGATTATTAAGTGGCATAATTTTTCGCTTTATTGGGCTGTAATTATTAGATAAACGTCTATGTGCTTAATAATAACCAGTTAATTTGGCCTCTGTGACTATTTTCAAGTTAGAAATACGTACAAGTAATTCAGAACTATTTCCTTTATGTGCATTTTTCGGACTTATTTTTACATACTGATAAAATAAATATAACCATAGAGGCCAAAATCAGCTGATGTTATTAGATGTAGAGACTTTTGTCAAATAATCCACTACTTAACAAAGAAAAAAAGAAAGACATCACTTAATACAAGAAGATGAACCAAATCAAAATATGTAGATATCCTTTGACATTATTCACTTGTAGTAGGATGTAGTTAATATTCCAGTTACAATATTTCTTTGATTCTGTGGTTCAGAGCCCATGTTACGCTGTATCTATGCCAATAAATGGCTGGTTAAGTCAGTTCAAAGGTAGAAGGGAAGCAATGCCATACCACCTTCAGTATAACAATGCTTAGTAAGGCAGTCTGGTGTTAACCCAGTCTTGGAGCTGAGGACGCTTTCAATTTGTCTAATTTACCTTCGTACATACACTTATAATGATCTCAAATTCTGCGAAATATTAAACTCTTTCTGGCCACCGCTGTACCATACATGGCAGTGTTATGTTATAAGAGTGCCCTTATTTACTAGTGATATATTTTCATTTAACATTAATGAATGTTATTAACAAAACAACTGTTAAGGCTTTTTAAGTGATTTCAAAATTATATCCTGGGTTGGACCCAATAAAATACAGTAAGCCTACTTATGGATGAATACCAGACAGTGATTCTACCAATTTTATAGAATGCTGAGTTTTCAACACAGCAAGTTCTTTCTTGTACAAAACAAGGGAAAAAACTAAACTAATTAATTAAAAAAGATTTTGAATGCTGTAGAGTATAGCACATGAAATAATTCAGTCTTAAATCTTTTCCAAGGCCAAGAGTAGAAAATGTGCATGACTACATATAAATTAATGTATAACAACAAACAAGGTACATAAACTATTTAGTCTGTACAAAGAGAAAAAGACGTGAAAGTTCTGTGAAGGAAAAATATTAATGGAAAGAAATATCAGACACTGGAGTACCATTAACATTTTGTTATATCTTTTCTACCTACTCTCTCTCTCTCTCTCTCTCTCTCTCTCTCTCTCTCTCTCTCTTTCTAATACTTGTTACCTAAAACAGATACAAAATTCATTTTCATTTAATATCCCATATTACAAAAAGACTAAGGATTATGCAAATTGCCCATAGTGAACATGGTTTCTAAGGTGGTCTCTCACACCTGTGTAGGTTCAGTCTGGTCTTGTTTATCATTTTTGCAGTCAGCTTTCAGTCCCGCCAGGACATGGCATACAGAGCATTTAACACTTTGTTGCCTGAACTATCAAAAACACATTTTTTCAGTTTTTTATGGAACACAGCAGTAAATAGTAGAAAAATAACAGTAAACATTTTTCATAATTTTTTTTTGACATTTTTACTGTTTTACAAAGTTCATATTGTCTGGCCCTCCAGTAACTAGCTAAACTACAAGACTCAGAATAGCAAATATTGAAACTAACAAGATAAAATGAGTTACAATGCACAAAGGCTACAAATTAGTGAGTGTCTAGAAAGTAATTACACAGTAACTAAATGGAATTGAGTAAAATAACTTTTCCCTTCAGTGCAGCAGAGAAATTCTTGAGTGTGGGCTTGCTTGAACTGTACCTAACAACTTTGCATGTTTGCAGCAAAAGTGACAAAGTGAACACCATTAATTCGTAATCTTACATCTTTTGGGATTAAGTATTCTAATTTCTTCCTTTTGTTTTACGTATTACTTTCTGTCAGAACTTTCCTCGCAGCTCTTGGACTGGTGTGGTTTACATTTGTGTGGAGTAACATGCCTTGAACAACACTTTTCCTAAACTCCAGCAGTGGAATCATTCCATGCAGTTCACACTACCATACATAATGTTTTACAGATGCTATTTCCACCATCTCCCAGAACAGGCAATGCTACCACTTTCTGAATTTTGTTCTCACTCCATAAGAAGATTTAGATCTGTCCGCATGGTCCACACTTTCCACATTACAGTTGCTGTCCTTTACTACAAATGGGCATTGAATGTTTATTATAGTGCTGTTCATCTGTTTTCTGGGCACAAAATTTACTTATTTTCAATGGCAATTGAAAGCCTGACACAGATTTGTTGTCTTTCCACAAACAAACCTTAATTCTGGAACATTACATCCTATGACAGAAGTCACTTTTTTATTTCCTTACAAAGTGAAAAGCCTCTTGAGAAATCTTGATGTTGATCATCATTGTTTTCTCCACCTTTAGTCTTTCAAGCAAGCCTATGAAAGTAAAAAATGCTTTTGAAGGACAGTCACCTGTTTTCACCGTAAAATGTCTTTGATAACAAAAACCTACCCTTTCTCATAATGCATAATTATCATATTCCCTCTCCAGAGCTCCATTTCTCTCTTTATAAGTAACAGAAGCAATTATGTAGCCTATCTGGTCTGCAGTAAACCACAGTTTGACACCGCCTTTCACTAGCTTCATAGAATTGTACTGTTTCACCAAGAAAAATGGTAGCCCCTGTTTATTTGTCAAAAAATTACAAAAATGATTATTGAGCTTACATTTGAACGAGGACTGACTTTCATGTTGCTGATGAACAAAGCTAGTAAAATACAACAAAAAACATCAAAGAAAGTAACAAACTGCACTTCTGTAGCAGTGCAAAATATACACACATTACCAGATGTAGTACCACAAGTTTTTTGTTTATTTCATAAATAAAAACTAGCAATTTTACAAAAGAGGTTTGTGAGAAGAAAATAATAGTTTATCTATATGACATCAAAGTTGGTAAACCCAAAAATTACAAACAATTGAATGACAATATACACAGCAAATATGCTCTCTCAATTGCTGCTCTTAGCTGTCACCATAGATTATACAGACATACTTTTTGAACTGCAAACTAGGTCTAGAAGACACTGAAGTGTTCCCCACTCATGAGAAACTTTTACTTAGATGAACCATCAGCCCAGGATATGGGATATATATGTGTGTAGTGGGAATAACTGAGGACTGGAAGAGGTGATACTTAGAAGTACCAACAGGCAACAAAGGGTTAATGTAACTGGCTATCCTGTGAGATATAATTCATTATGTATTGATATTCCTAACGATTTGAAATTAATGAAATGTCATTAATATTCTTTCAGTTTGCCATTCATGCAAAAGCCATCACAATGCTTACTGCAGTCACTTCAACTGCTACTGAAACTATGTGATTTTTTTTTCTACACAAGTTGTCAAATGAAAAATAAATCAGTTTCAACTTTTTCTCCAATACACTACAGTTCATTCATTTCTCTTATTAATTTATCTCACACTACTTCTTCTCTGCATCTCATTTAAAAGTTAGTTTAGAGAGACATACTGTTAGGACATAACAGTGCACAAAGTTTTTTTTTAATTGTACATATTTTCATATTAGTTGCTCCACATTGTAACAAAATATTGGTCATTTTGATGTGATGTGTTGCCTATAGTCTTATAAATGTGACAAATATTTAATGAAAACTTCAGAACATTTAACATATTTCTAAAAGGACATGATTTGTTTAGAATGATGTTAAGGAGTTTTCAACCTGACAGTTCCTATTTAAAATGGGTGTAACCATGTATGGTATGGAAAAGGAAAATATTCAGAAGATTACCTACAGCATTAATGAGTTAAATTTAGTTTGTCATGTCTGATATGTGTTATGTCACTCATAACACATTAGTACAATACGTTTTATGATATCATCTTTCAAAATTAATTTTTTTACACATTCAAGACTGGGAGTATGGACAATTGCTTGTCTTCTTATTGAAACTTGGAGAAATATGCAGAAACTGCTTACACTAAAAGAAGTGCTTACTGAACTGTAATGAACTGGAGCACTTGTAACTACTGACTGACACAAAAATTTCTTATTTATTACATTTGTATAATAACTCACATGAACATGTTTCTTTGAAAGTTTATTAACAATCATTTGTACTATGTGACTGTTTATATGCCTCCTGACTTACGAGAAAAGATGATAATAAGTATTATTTTAATAAGTTACTCAAAAAAGTCCAGAGGGAGATCTTTTATTGTTACTGACCCATAATCGAATTTTTCTTTTTACTGGCTTCATTGTGGATTTTTTAAAATATTTAATACATTACAACATTGTTCCATGCTATCTTGGTACTGCCATATCTGTTCTGTGAAATTGCAGCAGTGTATGAAATATATTATACTTGTTCCATATTGTATTTTCAAAATTAAGGGCAAAATGTAATAATTTAATTTGCATTGCTCCAGGAACTTTATTATAAGTTCTCACATCTACTTATGTTCAACTTACAAGTATTATCTGATAGTCAGAATTGTAAATAATTCACAGTCCTGGAGTTTCATCATGGATAGTGGACCCCCTGGGGAAATCACAGTCAGTATTAAGTTTCTTTGTTCTTATATTTTTGTCTGAACCTTTATTTAAGTCATATTGATAAAAATTTACTTAATTCTTTTAAAGATTATGATGTCGTGCTCCTGTTAAAAATATCACTATGTCATATTTCTCTGCTTTTGCTGAAAAGAATTACAGACATTTCATTAATACAGAGGGTGAAGGCAGTTTGCACATTTAGTAACCTTCATGCTTGTTTCCTTAAAACTATATTTTGTAGAGAAATTGTGTAGACAGTGTCTTATAGAGTGAACAGTTTAATAATTACTGATTGATCACATTGATATACTCACATTTTGCCTTGAATTTCAGCTGCCCATGTATATTTTCAAAATAAAAATATGGAAGAAAACAAACTCGTATTTGACTAATTTCATTTTGTGTAAACTCGGAAAACCCTTAAAATAGTAAGATCCAACAAATTCAGTTTTGGAAGGAAAAATATTCTGTATCTTCTCATGATTTTCAAGGGGTTGTCTGCAAGTGCTCTACAATAGATCGACAGTTTAATGAAAAATAATCCATTCCTTTAATTGGACATGATTACAAAATAGTTTGTACAGCAAGGATAGCATGACAGAATAGATATAATTACACCTGAATTATCTAGTAGTAAAGCAAACCATGAGTATGAATGAATTCTCAGCAGGTACATTCCTTCAAAATATAAAAAGCTAAAATATTCGGGAACTTGCAATATTAATATGGGTAAACAAATGAGTAAATGCAATATCAGCCTGTGTGTTATTCCTATAACAGTATCATTTGGAAACCAAGGAGCTTTAATAGACACAATTAAATGGATTCATGCTAATATAAATTTATTGTAAATCACAACAAGAATCACAGCCATACAATAAATTCAATGTTGTGAAATTAGTGAAAGTCATATCGATCCATTCTTTAAATGTGACATCAAACTAGTGGCTCTGGAGATGCAGAAATTAGCAGTAGTGGTAGTTTGCAGCTCATAAATTAGAAGTATCATTAATTTCATCAATTGTATAAAATTATTCTAGTGTTATGTGTAATTAACTGGAGACTCCATGTTAAAGTTCATTTTCCATCAGATAATACTGACTAATGACAGTAGGTATTGCTGATGTCCAGATTTGAACTATTTTACATTGTATGGTGAAGGACATTGATAACCTTTTTTTCAGGCCTAGCTTCATGGACATACCCTGATGTCCTCCTGCACTCCCCCTCCTTACACACACACACACACACACACACACACACACACACACACACACAGCAGCAGTAAAAAAATCTTCTCACAGCATACTTCCAATGTTTTCTCCAAAACAAACAGATGTATGAATTTAGTATCAGCTTGAGGGAAGCAAGAACATGCAAGAACTTGCAATGTCATCTCAAGAAAAAATAAACATATAATGTTTATTGATTAGCAAAAAGTGTAATCAAAGCCATTTTTGTGAAATCCAAAAATTAGTTTGTCATTTACCATGAATCTAAACACCAGTTCTCCCCCTATCCCCACCCATAGCTCAGATTATGGGTATGCTCTTGCCAAGCTGGCACTGAAGACTTATATTTAAAGCCAATAATAAACTAACTTACATTGAGTAATTAATAAATTAGTTTTGATTAAAAGATTAATTAATTAGATATAAGCAGACAGAATTAACAAAAAATTACATTTCTTAAAAATATTGATACAACATTTAGAAATGCTTCCCCAAATATGGACACAGATAAACTTAAATGGAAGCGGGAAGAAAGAATACATACCACAAAGAACTACAGTATGGAAGAGAAATTTTGTCTAATTAAAAGACCAGCACTTAATGAATGGTAGACATTATGTCACATAAACTAACATAGCAATCTAGGTTGACAGAGGCCACTATGGGTGAGGGAGTGGTTGGGTTCTACATCCAGAGGTATCAGTAACACAATGATACCTGGAATAACATTTTGTTGTCATGATGAATACACAGAGCAATGTAGCTGTTTTGTAGCATTGTGTGGCACACAGGCCTCAGGGATGCACTGGGTAGAATCACTGATGTGCGTCATCAGTGAGTCATCAAGCTGGTGCCACAAGTCAATGAGCAGTGGTCAGTATGAGGGCATGTGGGTTGCAATGGGGCAGGTAAGTAGGTGTTGTCTGTCACCAGATGTTTCATAGCACAGAGTGGTTCTACACCTCAGCAATCTCATGGACAGCCTGCCGTGCACTTAGGTGAGTGTAGCCGAATGCACAGTCCAGGGCGACAGTTGTCGCAAAGGACAGGCTCTGGGTTTCCACTATGGGATGACGACTGCAACCAGTGGCAGATTTACATATAGGCATGGGCCTATGGTGGCACCTTAAGGGGGTGACATTTTTTTCTCTGTACTGATTTTAACCTTTTACGTTTTAAAATAACTGTTATTACAAATGACAAAAATTTTTAATATTGTTAAACAACTTGCTATTTTAAATAAGCCTTAGGAACAAAATTTGACAATAAAAGCTTGGAAATATACATAGTTTACTTGGTGACTGAATGGAAATTTAACATTGGGTTTATGTCTGGTATCATCTTCATGATTGTTCAAAATATTCTGGAGCAAGCTGTCAGTACAGCAGTCTAGAATACAATGTTTGAAACACCATTATTCTGAAAATGTTGTCAGCTTCTATCTAACACTACCATATTTTCCCCATGAAAATACCGGGACCCCTGAAAAGCTCTGACAAACTAATCATCAGTTTCTTAAATACTGTAACATGTGTGGGCCTCAGTAAGTAAAACCTGACTCTATTTAAATTTCTTGTAGAAATTATGGGGAAGTATCAAGTCAACCCTACACTATCGTAATTAATGTGAAAGCTCTGTGGTCTTCAATATCTGAGCTTTGATTTAATGACAATCGTTCAACAAAATACATTGATATTTGGAATATTTTATATTTTTAAACACATGTTTATATGAAAAGAACATAAGCAAAATATCTAATAATGTGTGAAATACGCTTCACAACAGTTAAAAAATTATATTTATTTATTTAATTAATTACTTTTTTGGCAAAAAAAGAAGAAGCAGCCAACATTCGTTTTTCTCATTTATTGTACAGCAGCCTGCACGATATCAAAGTTCCCACTTTGTGCAATCAAATAGGTCGTGCCATTGCAAATTTTACATTAAACTTCTTAACTAAGTTTTTTCTTTGAGGAATGGTTATTTTTATTATATGGTAGAACAAGAGGTGCATTTGTGTGTAGACATAACAGCAGTGTTTGCACAGATGACAACACACCACATCAACTGTCAACAAGACTACTTAAACTTTGTAGTCCGTCTTCTCTGTCCACAGAAACTGCTAAAATGTGATAAGAATAAGTGGGATAAGAGTCGATCCAGCACACCTCACTGCCAGAAATTGCAAAAATTATTTGCTCTTTAAATTAGAAAGACAATATCAAGAATATTCAGAACTTATTTGCACCCTAGCTAAAATTCTGGTGACGAGGGAAACAGAAGTCAAAAAAGGGACTGTCCCATTTTATTTACGAGAAAAATTCCAGGTGGCAGGTGTGCTTCTACTGTTCACTGACAACAGAAGAACAGGCAACAATGAAATTAAATTATTCTGCATTGCCGTTCTCTCATAGCACAGTTACGTTAAGTAATCTGAGTTGCTCAGTTCATTGTTCCGTATTTAAAGGAAAAATCTTTGTGTTCGTGTGCTGTGTTTAAAGGAAAAATGTTTGGATTGGAAAAATATCCTGGATGTCTAGAGACCGGGCTGTACGTATCACATTGTTTTATCAAAAGTAAAGCTCAGAGTACCTTTTTGAGGAACACACGTGGAAACCATGGGAGCCATAGCGGAGCGGCTGATGCTGCTGCAACAGACAGTGAATGCAGAGCGGTGGCGCTTTGACTCACTCTGCAGACAGAACTGCATTAACGAGGAAAACTCCACACAAGCAACGTTGTGGCAAGTGAAATTAAAAAGAACTGTCCTGCTCGGTGCTCAGAGCAGAACTGGCATCTGAGCTACCCATGCACGACTCACGACCAGTCCTCACAGCTTCAGTTCTGACAGTACCTTGTTTCCTACCTTCCAAACTTCACAGAAGCTCTTCTGTGACTTCACCTCCTACATTCCAAACCTCACAGAAGCTCTTCCGCGAACCTAGGTTCGCAGAAGAGCTTCTGTGAAGTTTGGAAGGTAGGAGACGAGATTCTGGCAGAACTGAAGCTGTGAGGACGGGGCATGAGTCGGGCATGGGTAGCTCAGATGGAGCTGGACAGTAACTCTGTGTGTTTGGTCAGAGGGTTAGCTGCCATCTGTAATAAGAAAACTGAGTCAACAGCTCAACACTGAACCTGAACATGCGTCATGGGACATCTGTCAACAAAAGACAAAGGTCATGAGTTCGAGTCTCAGTCCAGCCAGAAAGTTTCATATCAGTGCACACTCCACTGCAGAGTGAAAATCTCATTCATGTTATAATTTGCTGACAATGAATAGCAGAGTACGGAAACAGCTCACAGCACTCCCACCCAAAATGGCAATTGTGAAGTGATCGGGTAATAGTTATTACTTAAAACTTTTTTTTTTTTTTTTGGGGGGGGGGGGGGGACGTATAATATGGTGTGCCTAGGGGGGAAAATTTTTTAAATCCGCCACTGACTACAACAGATGCTCATGGAATGGTCAAAGGGCTTCATAGATGCACCACACCTAGATATGTCGATGACAGCTTACGTATCACCCAGGAATGACCATCAGTATGTGGAAGGATGGTAGCTCACCAGTCTTCTCCTCATCTGTGATATTCAAGTAGGCTCAAATGGCAGACTACAGCTGTGGCTTGCATCGGAATGCCTGCATCTCAGTGTCAAACTTAACAAGCAGGTAACGGGCAGTCCATCACTGGTCAGCTTGTTATTGTTTCACTGAAACTCAATAGACCATCATTCTCTCTGGTAATGATGACATGGATATAAAGGGTGACATGACTGAATGTGTTCCAGAGCTCCAAAAACATGCTTGTTGAAGAAGCACATCTCATGCCTGTGATGTGGTGGCTCTAGGTGGATGAGTAAATTTTCTCTTGTTTGTTGGAGTCATCAGCATTCCTTGTCTCTATTCTTGGTTGTTGAGCTCAGGCCTTTCTGTTTGACTATTACAGTGGCACTTTGGTGTTTGGAGTTACAGAGCATACTGCCCTGTTATGGTGTATTGAAATGTTTACTCTGCTGCTTCCCTCACTTGAACATTAAATGACAATGTTCGAATAGTGCTTTCTCTTCTGATACGTTGGCAGTATGCCATGTGTTACCCACTGACACATCAGTCCTCAGCTGGTCTGATTTTTTTTGAGCTTACGTAGTACAAACTTCAAAAAATTTATGTGTGCACACTGATTTGACTATGGGATGCAACACTCTTTCCTTCTTCAAAAGATTCATCTCAAATTTTCCTCGGGTTGTCCTCTGAACACTCTCAAGCATTAATATGCACAACTGTATGCTTTGCACAATTCACCAATTTTTTACTCATGTGAGCTTAACCACATAGGGCCCCTTTTTGTTTCTTAATTCTATAACATTATTCCTATGTTTTCATTCACTGACCCCTTTTATCTTTATGCTATACTGTCTCCATTTGATCACTTATAACCTATATAACCTATTACAAATTTACATTTTTCTCTCTTATACACTCCCAGATTTATATCAGTTGGCCATTCAACAAGTATTTGATATGTTGGTAGGTCGGGAGAATGGATAATTTTTTGTCTGGGACAAAAGTAAATTATGCAAATTGTTATCAGAAACATGGCATGACAGGCGATTCTGGTGCTCATGGGTATGATGTTTTGACAGCATTTTTCATTATACTTCTGAATATGTTGGAATATTTGTCCAATGGAAATGTTTGTTAACTGGGATGCAATTAATAGTCTACAGAATGCATTACATCAAGATTTAGAGATATGTTATGGTAAGTTAGGTTTTAGGTTGGTAGCACCTCCTCTGGCTAATACAATGTAGAATGGGTTAGTTTGGGTACAGTTGTACAAGTGGGTGCAACTGGGAGGCGAAAGTGAATCCCAGATATCTCACAAGTTGTGCCATTAAGTAAAATATTGCTATTGTGTAACTCAAGCTTTACCAATATTTCTTTCTGACATTTTGTTGCTTTCATTTTCTATACAAACTACTGATTTATTTTACATATTTGCATTATTTAATAACTGAGCTCTGTATTCAGTGGTTGGTAGTATGATTGTATTCTTTGCCTTTGTTGTGTGCATTTTGCCTTTTTTCAGTAAGGCATATGTTTACAAGTGTGTAAATGTTCCTTTTTTTATGCTGTAATTTCCAGCAGGATATGGTCCCTAGTGCATGTTAAAAGTCCATTTACAGGAGAATGAAAATATAACTCTGTGCTACAAGTTTTTAAAGTTATTTCTGTGCAGCTCATTGTTTTCTTTTTTTTATTTGAGAGGTTCTTGAGTGCATACAAACTACAATAGATTTGATGAGAATTATCAACATTGGACTTCTGGAAGGAAAACTGAACTGGAATAATTTGAAATACAAAATAAGTATTTGTCTATATGGAATTCCTGGTGCAGTTGATCTTTTGGAAGGCAGGTTAGTGAAACCTAACACACTTTCGGTGTGACCACTGAACAAAGGGTGGCATACAAAAGTGCATTAAAAGTTTTCAACAAATCAGATAGCAATGCTTTACATGTTTTAACTACAAATATGGAGGAGGAAACTCTGTAGGAAATAAGGTGTCTGAATCAGCTTATGAAGTCCAGACAGAATTACAGAAAATATTTTATGGTGGCTCTGAAGACAAAGTTTATAGCCTTTGTTTTCAATTCTTTATTTACATAAAGGGTCCTGAAGATGATACTGCAGCACATATTTCAAAATTGAAATATCTGTGTAATGAATTGAAATACAAATGGCTAACATAAACTAAATAATCCAGAAAAATGTGATTTGTTTTTGTTTTGTAAAATATTGGGTACTCTACCAAACAACTGTTTCTCATTCAAATCTAGCTTGATGCTAATGTCTAGAGATTACAGAATAACTGACAATCTTACAAATTAATTGTATGCATTTGAGAAAACTTTGATGATAAAGGAGGGTGATTTTAGTAAACAAGAAGTTGTCACTGAAGATTCATCAAGGCAGTCATCTCAGTAGATAAATCCAATGGAGAGGAAGAAGAAAACAGAATTAATTTCTAGTTACTGTAAGAAACCAGACCAAACAAATTAAACTGTGCAGAAAATGGCCAGCTGATGCCAAACGTCTGATAGAAATATAATGATTTTTGCTGTTTCAGAAATGATAACTAGTACACAGACAAGTGGGAAACAAGTCACTTTACAAGTCACTTTACAAATGATAGAAATTGTCTCAAGGGTTTTGAAACATTTTTAACAAAACTTTAAGTAACTACAGGTAATGGTGACATAATTGCAGCAATTGGAAAAGGTGAAATTGACATTAAAGGAGCAGTTACCTCAGAGTTGCCCTATAAGATGTATGCTATTTACCGCAGATTCACAAGAATCTAATCTCTGTTCAGGCAGCACAGGATAAAATTCCAGAAGGTACATTCACATCAACTACAGAAATTTTTAATTTCAGTACTGGTCAAGTTACTAAATTGATAGGTGTCCGTGATCAGTTTCGAGGACTAAAACTGGCTGTGAGAAATGAGAAACCCAGAGATAATCTTTTGCAGCTTTATTATGAAAGATAAGAACACCAAAACAAGTACCATGTGAATTCTGTAATTAGCAGTGAGCTGAATAACAATGTGAAAATGGATGGTGAACTAGTGCTGAATTTATAAAAAGGCTCATCATTTACTATTTGGCACCAGAAAGAGGACATTGGAACCAGGTGAGTTTATTCACACAGATCTGAGTGGTCCATTTCACAATTCATTGTTGGAACATTGGTATTTTGTACTTTTCAAAGATGATTATACAAAGTTTAGGACAGCATATTTCATCAAAGAAAACTCTGGTTGGAGAAAAGTAAGTCAAGTCAGCTGAAAGCTGAAGTTTCCTGAATGATTAAGGTACTCAGTAGTGAAGCTGCTTTATAAAAAGAGAGAAACTGATAATGTAGACAATTTTAGACCTATTTCTATGCCATCAGTGTTTGCTAAAGTTTTTGAAAAGGATCTGTATGTAAGAATAATTGAGCACTTTGTTTCCCATAATTTTCTATCAAGTGCACAGTTCAGTTTTAGAAGTGGTCTAACACCTAAAAATGCTATAGTCTTTTTTCTCTGACCATGATAAAATCCTGTGCAATATTGACTTTTAAATCATTTTCTTGAAAGAAAAACACTTGAATACACTATATTTTTTTCCTTTTCCTGAGAGCTAGACGACGGGGGGGGGGGGGGGGGGGGGGGGGGGCGGCATGGGCCCCCCTTGCCCCTTGCCCATAGGTATGGGTTCCCTTGCCTCAGGAGAATATCAGGAAGACATAAATGAAGAATTCTTACCATGTCTGGATGATCAATCAACTGTTAGAGCTACCTAAAACTTTAAGGACTCTGTGATGCATCTCTCAACATTTTCTGAGGAACTGGAATCATATAAGGAAGCTTTGAAGTCTGTTCAAAAGGATTTCTTGAAGAAAGCCATGGTTTGTGAAAGAAAAGCTCTTCAAGAAAAAAAAAGTTGGATCTGAATGAATTACGAAAAGGAAAGTGTGCCATTTCCAACAGATGTGTGTACAAAGTGAAAACAGATTCTGGCGGATCAATCAACAAAATCAGGTTGAGATTGGTGGGTTACTTACAGTAGAGAGGAATTTACTATGACCAAACCTTTTGTCTTGTAGCTAGAGTGCCTACCATTTAAACACTACCCAGTGTTGCAGTAAGTGAAAGCATGAAAGTTGCACAAATTGATGTTTCAGTAACTTTTGTTTATGGTGATTTAGTAATCATCTCATTAAACTGGGAAAAGCTGATCTCTGACTTTTGATCTCTGACTTTTCATGAGACAGAAAGGCTCTAAGAAAATATTCTTTGTGCTTTACGATGATGATGGTTTGACTGCAGCTATTTATGTGATTTAAGAGAAAAATCCAAATTATTTCAACACTTGCATCATTTTTCATAGGACTGGAAACTGACCAACAAGGAGATGGATCTGTTCATGTAAGTTGGACTCATTATGCAGAGAATATACTAGAAAGCTTCAGCATGAGTAGCTCCACAGATGTAGCTACTCCAGTTATAAAGGACAATGATGCAGAAGAAAGTCCTCATGCTTCTGAGCTTTCATACAAGCAGGCTGTTGGGGCACTTTCTGGGACACCCATCTACTGGATTAGTCGAAGGCAATCTCCTGTTGCCATATTGACAACTGAAGCTGAGGCTCTAACTGCCAGTGAAGCTGCTTGAGAAATAATCTGGATCAAGAAGCTTTTGACAGAACTGGACCAGTTGAAAGAAACACAAGATTTACAGATTGACGAAGAAGCTGCTATCCAGCTTGCCCAGCATCCTGAATTTCATTAAAGAACTAAACATATTCATGTAAGGTACTTCTTAATCCATGAGTTGATTACTGCTGGTAAAATTATAGTCTCAAAAGTTGACACTGAAGGACAACTTGCTGATATATTAATGAAACCATTGTTTTTCAATAAGATTTCTACATTTGTGGAGTAACATTCAAATTTGCAAATTATATAAGGGAGAGTGTTTATGTATTTTGCACCTTTGCATTATTTAATAACTGAAGTCTGTATTTTTGTACTCAGCAGTTGATGACATGAGCATAGTCTTTGCCTTTGTTGTGTGTGTTGTGCCTTTCTTCAATAAATCTTGTGTGTACAAATTTGTAAATGTTCATTTTTGATATAGTAATTCCCAGCACAGCTATACTTCACACGTCTGCATGTCAATCTGTAGGCCTACTCCTCTGGCTGAACAAATTGTGATGCTTTCAATTGACATATCCATAGGCCCCCTAATGACATAAGAGGGTCAGCCTCTTGGTGCACAGAAATTGTCAATATCTTTCACATCCTCTTTAATCTACTTATGGCTGCCATTGTTTCCCACCTTACCGGTAAGGGCGAATTGTATAACACTGGTAACTTGTGTTCATTACTACTACTCGTAATTAAACTGATGCAAACAATCTTGCTCTGTCCTTACTAACGTCTACAGTTGCTATGTGGTAAAATATTGCCAAGTCCTTTTCTGTCACTTCTGTCATGTGTTGTTGTTCTGCAGGAAACTCTTTTTCCACTAGATACGACCCTGCCAAGAACTTTTGTGTTGGCAATAGAGTCAAATTCAGTTGCCTATTTATCACACGGTAAACTGCTTCCTGTAATAACACTATTCTGACTCTTGCATTATTGAGTCTATTTGCTACTGCTGATAACAACCTGGTTACTGTCATTTTGCACTCTAGCCTACTCAACCAATTCTCTTTTTTTCAAATTGCTGTTTACTGGTTTTATTGTATCCTATGTGTACTGTGCTAACTGTGTGGTTAACTCACATACGATCTTGGTGTTGTTTAGAATGCTATGTTCTAAGTTTGACAATTGCATAGTATGCCATCTTACTGCAGTTTTGGTGGTGTCCACCATCAGTACTTGACCATTAATGTCATTCAGCTTCTGTATAATCTCATTATCCACTGTTCCAAATACGGTCTTCAATATGTTTCTCTTTTTCGTTTTTTTCTTTTCAAATGGCTGTTTACTCACATACCATCATGGTGTTGTTTAGAATGCTCAATTCTAAATTTGTCATTTGTGTAGTATGCCATTCTGCTGCAGTTTTGGGCTACCATTTGTACTTGCCCATTTGTGTCATCCAGCTTCTGTGTATCCTCATTATCCACTGTTCCAAATAGTGTCTTCCTTGTCTTTGCTCCTGTGTCCTGCCACCCTCTTTCCTTATAAAATAATATACATGGTACAATGTCAGTTATTTTCACCACCTGAGCTTTCAGGTTTTTATATGATAACTTCAAGGTTTGGTATTTGCTCTGTATTTCAGTGAGAACTTTATTCTTTTGCACTTCTCTGTGTAACTCTATGAATGTATCTTGCAAACTGTGAACTTGATTTCTTATTTACCACACATTAAAAGCCAACCTCAGTGCCCACTTGTGGGGTGGTGGGTAGTAAATGAATGGTCATTATTGTTTGTTATGTCATTATGAAGAGACACTGAAATTTTCAGTGCTTGCTACTTGTCATTTGCCTGAAAACTATTTTTACAGTCAGCCAGGAAGCAATGGAGAACATACTGACAATAATTTACAATTTACAAGACTACATTACTCTTTGTGCTCACTAAAAAGAAATGTTTCTACTTGCTATTTACTCATCAGGATCAGGAACTATGACTACAAATAGAAATTTTGAGTTTTAACTGATGGATATATTCTGTAAAAGTTCACACCCAAAAAATTTAATAATATCCCTAATAATAATAATAATAATAATAATAATAATAATAATAACAATAATAATAATACTAATAATAATAATGTCCCTAACAGAAACAGCACTATTAACAATTCAGTGGCAATCTCTACAGGAAGATCCAAGTAAAATGGTCTAATGCTCTGACTTCTAATCACCAAAAACTAAGTCCTCATTTTTAAAACTGGAAAATAATCTTGCCACTTGCCACGTGGTTTCATCAGCATTGTGGGTGGCACACAAACAGTTACTTCCATGAAATCTAAGCAATCCAATATGGCATGCAGTCCTTGCAAGCTCTCTTCCTACTTTACAGATTTGTGGTGCCTCTACACCTCAGTGCACTCATGGACAGCTCATTATGGACTTAGGCATCTCTAGTCAACTTTGTGGCCCTCAGTGGCAGTTATTGTGAAGGACAGGTCCTGGTCTCCCACCATTGGATGACCAAGACTGCAGCAGATGCTCACAGAATGGCCAGGGGACTGTGCTGACTCATCACATCTGCATTGTGTGGGGACGACAGCTTGCAGATCATCTATGAATGACCCTCACTAGGTGGAGGGCTTGTAGCACACCAGTATTCTCCTCATCTGTGAAGTTCAAGTAAGCTGCAATGACAGACCACAGCTGTGGCTAGCATCGGAATGACTGTGTCTTAGTATTGAAGTCAGCAAGCAGGTAGCAGTCGGACAATCATCAATCGGCTTGTTGTGGTTTCACTGAAACTCAATATACCTTCAATCTCTTTGGCACTGGTGACATGGCTAGAATGGTGACATGACAAAATGTTTTTGGGGCCTCAAAAAACCTGGTTATTTAAGCAGCAAAGCTCAAATTTATGTTGGAATGGCTTTAGGTGGATGAGCAAATTTGCTCTGGCTTATTGGACTCATCAGCATTCCTTGCCTCTATTCTTGGTTGTTGAGCTCAGGTCTTTCTGCAATGTTTGACTATTATAGTAGCACTTTGGTGCTTGGAGTTATGGAGCGTTACTTCATACTGCTTTGTTATGATGTATTTCTGTGCTTGTTATTTATCTTACCTCACACAGATGGTAGTACTTGAATAGTTCCTTGCCTTCTGCTACATTGATGGTACATTGTGTTGACATACTGATTGACACACTGGCTCTGTGGTGGCCTGCTTGGTTCTGATCTTACAAGTAAAAATGTCAAAAAATTTAGGCTTGCACACTGAATTAATTGTGGGGTGCAATGCTATGCACAAACGTGAACTACTCTTAGAATGATCTGGACCATTTATTTATTTATTTATTTATTTGTCCATATAAATCCCTTTTTTCAGTACATATATTGTATACAGGATACTGGACAGAAAACCTTTTTAGCTATTGGTTTTTCAAACGTCAAACATACATCATTTAAACTTTTATAGCAAATTGGATCTATACAGTTAATAATTGCAAATTTTTGAAATGCTGTATATTTATAATTTATTTCTACAGTTAAAGATACAAATTACATTTTTTCTTGCATAACATACTGTGAAATTGAATAGTAGCAGTTTTTCAGAAGGTAGGCTGTCATAGACTTTTTAAAGCTTTTTAGTTCAGGAAGAGATTTTATATGTCTTGATAATCTGTTGTAAAGTTTTGTTCCTGCATGATATACACCCTTTTCGCATAATGTGGTGTTACAATGATTAACATGTATGTCACTGTCTGACCTGATACTGTAATCATGGACACTTTTGTTTTGATGAAAAATGTTTTCTTTTCTCAATATGCTTTTTTGACATGCATGACTACTTCCAATATATAAATGCAGGGAAGGGGTAGGATCTTTAGATCTTTAAAGAAAGGTTTGCATGGTTTTCTGCTGCTCACTTGTTTCATAATTCTTATAATTGCCTTTTGTTTCCTGAAAACTGTTATGGCCTGGTGTATTTTTCCCCAGAAAATGATACTGTACTTCAGTATTGAATGCACATGAGCAAACTATACAGCCCTAACTGTTTCTGCACTAGTATTGTTGCAGAGAATTCTTGCTACATAGCTCATTTTTGCTAGTTTTGAATTTAGGGATGTGATATGAGTGCTCCATTTAAGATTTTCCTGGATATGAATCCCAAGAAATTTAGTTTCATTGACAGCACTAATGTTTTGGTTATCTATACATATTACAGGTTGTGCCGGATTTTTATTTTGATCTGTTTGGAAATTCTAGAGTACCATATTTTGGGGATTAACTATTAGCCTGTTTCTGCTAAACCATTCAGACTCTCCTTTTGTAATATCATTTGCAGATGCAGTAAGATTTTCTTCTTTATTCCTTTCAATCAATAGACTGGTGTCATCTGCAAACAGTACTAGTTCAGTATTCCTAACGTGTAATGGGAAATCATTAATGTAGACCATTATTAAACAATCAATGAATATAACTATGGGATTAATAAAAGTACATTTTTGTGGCAAAAATGATGACATTATAAAATCATTCTCAACAAAAAGTCATTGATTACTTCCTGACAGCAACAGAAAAAATCAACTTACTAACAAACAACCATATGCGGACTCATCAGATTTGCTTGTGTAGATAGTGTACACATCATGGACATGCTTTATTTTAAAATACAATCAGTCTGAATATTAAAAAGATCATTAGGTTTCTAAATATGTAGCAATTATTCCGGGTATAGTGGTGTTTTTAGTAGTGAATTATATCTTGTTCTGACTTGATCTGGCAACACTTGGGCTACCTTTCACAGCCAGTAATTCACATATTTTCTAACAGACTTATATATGCTACAGTAATAACAATCTTTAAAGATGGTGTTAAGAAAACCACCTGCAATTACGGACACATTTAACTCCTTCAATTCTTCACTTTCCCTCTCTCTCTCTCTCTCTCTCTCTCCTCTCTCTCTCTCTCTCTCTCACACACACACACACACACACACACACACACACACACACACACACACTTTTATTGGGTTATGTGACTTCTTCCTTCTGGAGGAAGACGGTCATGAAATTGATTCAGAGTGCTTGTACATTATGGCCATCACCAAATTCTTGACTATATGGTTGGACACCAGGTCTGAGAGGCATCCAATGCCCAAACGTGATACCAGAACAAAACCTGGTTAACATACTTCCGTGCTGGACCTATTTGATTGAATGACTTGAGACATGCATTGGTATCTCACCACCTAGACAGTCTTATACAATGATTATCATGTGTTAGCCAAATCCTGCACTCATCAGTGAACAAAGCCAAGCTCCACTGACTGAGGTTCCATACTGGGTATTCCTTTGACTAATTTCCTTATATCTCATGATGCTGGGGTGTTTGTACCTTTTTTTTCATAAGTGATACCTGGATGCCAAATTGATCATGTGGAAGTGGCAGTGTACTGTCTGGGTTGACACAGTTTTCCCAGTTGCCTCCTCCAATTTGCAGTGTGCAGTTCTCTTGTATTTTTAGATAGTAGTCATCACCTGGTGTTTTCATCTCAGATAACCTCTATGAAGCAGATTTACAATGTTGTGTGCCTCAGGGTACCAAGTGAATGTTTTAATGACATTTATGTGCTGTACGCCGATCCATCAGACAACTCCCTAAGCTGACTCTACTTCTTGCCATAAAGTGGCACTGTGCACAAAATCTGAGCTTTAATTGAGTCTTTGTGGCATGTAGACTGAGTGAACAGTGAATAGAAATCTCACTACATTGTGCATAATTGAAGATACAGCAGGCTCCGCTGTACTGCACAGACGATGTAGGTTTGCTTTTGTCATAAATACATGGGTACATATACACTGGAATTTTCTGAGTGTTGAGAAAGACATTGCCACTAAAAGCACAAACAATGCAAGTCATGAGGGTGGTTCATAACTTGTTGATCAGTTCATATTATGTATTTAACCAAAAAAAGTGAACAATAAGAAAATTTAATACGGTAGGTAACTTTAAATCTTGGAGCTGGTTTTTTTAGTCTCCCTGAATTTTTCAGTCACTTCTTGCTACATGTCCTCCTTACTGGTACTGTTTGCCCTAATGAGAATCTGTTGCAGATGAAATATGAATTACAGGATCACACAGAAAGACATTTTATTTTTTTATTTATTTTACAGGTCTAGTTCCATAGGACCAAACTGAGGAGCAAATCTCCAAGGTCATGGAACATGTCAGTACATGTAATTACAACATAAAAGTAATAACAGATAAAATACATCTACATCTACATCCATAATCCGCAAGCCACCCGATGGTGTGTGGCGGAGGGTACTTTGAGTACCTCTATCGGTTCTCCCTTCTATTCCAGTCTCGTATTGTTCATGGAAAGAAAGATGGTTGGTATGCCTCTGTGTGGGCTCTAATCTCTCTGATTTTATCCTCATGGTCTCTTTGTGAGATATACGTAGGAGGGAGCAATATACTGCTTGACTCCTCAGTGAAGGTATGTTCTCGAAACTTCAACAGAAGTCCATACTGAGCTGCTGAGCATCTCTCCTGCAGAATCTTCCACTGGAGCTTATCTATCATCTCTGTAATGCTTTCACGATTACTAAATGATCCTGTAATGAAGCACGCTACTCTCCGTTGGATCTTCTCTATCTTTTCTATCGACCCTATCTGGTACGGATCCCACACTGGTGATCACTATTCAAGCAGTGGGTGAACAAGTGTACTGTAACCTACTTCCCCTCTTTTTGGATTGCATTTCCTTAGGATTCTTCCAATGAATCTCAGTCTGGCATCTGCTTTACTGCAGATCAACTTTATATGATCGTTCCATTTTCAATCACTCCTAATGCCTACTCCCAGATAATTTATGGAATTAATTGCTTCCAGTTGCTGACCTGCTGTACTGTAGCAAAATGATAAAGGATCTTTCTTTCTATGTATTCACAGCTCATTACACTTGTTTACATTGAGATTCAATTGCCATTCCCTGCACCATGCGTCAATTCGCTGCAGATCCTCCTGCATTTCAGTATAATTTTCCATTGTTACAACCTCTCAATATACTACAGCATCATACACAAAAAGCCTCAGTGAACTTCCAATGTTATCCACAAGCTCATTTATGTACATTGTGAATAGCAACAGTCCTACGACACTCCCCTGTGGCACACCTGAGATCACTCTTACATCCGAAGACTTCACTCCATTGAGAATGACATGCTGCGTTCTGTTATCTAGGAGCTTTTCAATCCAATCACACAATTTGTCTGATAGTCCATATGCTCTTACTTTGTTCATTAAACAACTGTGGGGAACTGTATTGAACACCTTGCAGAAGTCAAGAAACATGGCATCTACCTGGGAACCCGTGTCTATGGCCCTCTGAGTCTCGTGGATGAATAGTGCGAGCTGGGTTTCACACGATCGTCTTTTTCGAAACCCATGCTGATTCCTGCAGAGAAGATTTCTAGTCTCCAGAAAAGTCATTATACTGAAACATAATATATGTTCCAAAATTCCACAACTGATCGATTTTAGAGATGTAGGTCTATAGTTCTGCACATCTGTTCGACGTCCCTTCTTGAAAACGGGGATGACCTGTGCCCTTTTCCAATCCTTTGGAACATTACACTCTTCTAGAGACCTACAGTTCATAAAGTGTTCATGAAATCAAAAAAAGACAAGCCATAAGTTTATGTAAATTCAGTCAACAATATAACACAGGAATCAGCTTAATTTTTCAAAAAGCTCCTCAACAGGATAGAAGGAGTGACCCATGAGAAAACTCTTCAGTTTTGATTTGAAAGTGTGTGGATTACTGCTAAGATTTTTGAATTCTTATGGCAGCTTCTTGAAAATGGATGCAGTAGTACATGGCACACCTTTCTGCACAAGAGTAGAGTAAGTGAGATCCAAGTGCAGATTGGATTTTTGCCTAGTATTAACAGAGTGAAAATTGCTAATTCTTGGGAATAAGCTGGTACTGTCAGCAAGAAATGATAGCAAAGAATATATATACTGAAAGGCCAATTATTATTCCATGTAGACCATGCCACACTGTCTAGGGTTAAGACTGAAGTCCAGAATTCTGTTGCAAAGGTCTTCAGCAGTTAGCTGGTAGACACAAAGCAGGCAATAATTTGGGAAACTCAAACACTGTAAAGAAAATTCTACAAATTATGTAAAGTTAAATTTGAAGATTTAAGTTAGAAGGACTACACAAAAGTGATCTTTTATACAGTTCTCTATTCATAAAGCATGTACAGATCTATCATTCTTTGATGGTTTTCAGTACAAGTACATAAACATTAAGCAAGCATTAATATATAAACAGCAGCTACACAGTACAACCTAAGTAACCTCCTGTTATCTAATTTTTATTTGTTCCTTTTTTATTTACAAAACTAGCAATTTTCTTGTTTTTTTCATGTATAGCTTGTGCGCATCCAGGTACTAGATAGAAGTTTAATAATAACTTACTGGTACTTGTTTCATTAAGTTATCATCAATTTTTAATTGAGGATACACTCTACAAAATTAGTTTCTAAGAATTTTGTATATGTATATCTTGACATAGGTTACACCATTGAAGGCTATTCTTTGTAAATAGATCTATGGTCCATGTAAGGTGAGTGACTAAAGCTTTTCCAGTACAAGGACAATGTACTGCAACTCATTCTTCACTTTGACATTTTTACCTGAAGTGATGCAGTGTGGCTGCAGAACATAATAATAGCAACAGCACCACGTAAGTTGATCTTGGAACACATTACTGGACCAAATTGCCTGTGAAATATAGCAGGTATTCTGATCTATGGAGTCTGTGTTGTAGTGTGTGTAGAGAAACTGGGTACTGGCATCCCCAAGGTGAACAACACTTCTATGTCCATTATTGTGCTCAGTCAGTTTAGTTAGGGCAACTTTTTATGTACTAAATGTCAGTTTGGAAACCACCTAAGTGGTTTAATGCATTACCCTGTCTTTGTTGTTGCAGATTTAGCAGTTATGGGGCTGGAGCAACTTGTAGGTGGTTGCTGCAGAGGACAGGTTTTATAACAAGAATGATTGCAGGGGTCAGCCACATTGGTGGTACGATTAATGAATGGTCTGTAAATGCCATGGGTGGTGTGCTATCAGAGAGAGATTATCTTATTTTTGTACTAAACTTGAGAATTTTATATCACTGGAGCAATCTGTTGAGGCATGCAATGCTCAGGTGGTACCTGCTGATGAATGGAATGCTCCTCTTCCATGTCTCTATTTTAGCAGAAAGAACAACAATTGTTAGAGAGTCAGAGAAAGAGACTATCTGGAGATCTGTTTTATGGAAGACCTAAACAGCAGCTAAAGGAGAGAAAAACCTATAACAAATTATTGGAATAGATGTTGAGGAATTTGATGTTAGAGCAAGGGTTGGTAGTTTTTGTAGTGGAGACAATGGTGCTTATTGGTTAATTTACTATGATCTGAGTTCTGGACGCAAGCTCAATGAGTTGGATGTCAATATTCTGGACTGTGGCTTTTAGGTTTTGAGAAGGACTAGCTGAATTAATGTCAGAAAAATGGGTAAAGATGCAGCAGAAAGTGGAGGAAATCTTCTTCATCATGAGTCTGGACTGCAAAGATATTGTCAATAAATCTGCACTAAATCAGGGAAGGCAGTTTTTGAGAATTGAGGAGTATCTGTTCCATGCAGCCCATAAAAATCTTGGGACAGAACAAGGCCATCTTGGTACCTATAGTGAAACTTCATTTTTGTTGTTGTAGTTCTGGCCTTCAAAGCTGAAGTAGTAATGTGTGAATAGTGAATAGTGATTTGACATAATGCCTGTTTGCTTCTGTTTCATGTCTTCAGCAAATGTTTGTTTAATGATTTTCCTAACATTTCACCAACAAGAGGGAGTGACATAGATTGTCCTTTCTTTAATGATTTTCCTGCTGTTTCACCAACAAGAGGGACTGGCATTGATTGATTGTCAAAGGTTCATCCCCCCTTCCACCCCCTCCCCCCCCCCCCCCCCACACACACACCTCCCTGCCCCCCCTCCTCACCAAATTGCTGATAATGGACTTGAGAAGCCTGTGATCAGAGATTTTATGTAACTGGTGCATCAACCTCTGAGCACTTTTCCCTGATTGTTATCACTATAATTTTTCTGATTCTGCTTGCTATGGATGTTTGTTCCAGCACAGGAATCCAGGATCCTTTTATTTGAGTGTTACTTCTTTCTTGTAGAAACTATTGTCATGTGCATGAATTATTGTGGCTTTCCTGAACAAGGTGATGAGATACCTCTTCTCCCAGCGTCAGTGAATCTTAGTGTGTGATCAGTCTCAGACAGTGCATGCTCCACCAGGGCTGATTTCCCCATGTATGTGGTATGTGGTATATTCCCAACATTATGAGTTGACCCCTTTTGTTCTTAGCCAATCTGAGACATCCTTCAATCTTCTTGATCAGTTAGTAAACAATCATTATATCAGGTTTGTTCAATTTATGACTCATTCTATACATCACCCTGTGGATGTATGCACAAACCATCACAAGGACTATTTTCAAACTGATCAAGAAGAACAAAGAGTGACTAAAGAGGCCCATCTGAAATGTTGGGAATATACTGCATACTGTGTCCATGTGGAAAACCCTATGATGGAATGACTGGGTGACCCATCAATACCAGGATGATGGAACATAAATGGTATTGCAGGTTGGGACATGTGGAGAGAATGGCTGTGACAAAGTGATCACTGTGTGAGACCAGTCACATTGTAAAATCTGCTGATGTGGAGATTCTCAATGTGAAAAAGAGCTACCCAATCCACTTGTTCATGGAAGACATAGGAATTCACAATCACAACAACAGTCTCAAGAAGAAAGAGGAAAGCCTCAAGATAAACAGATTCTGCATTCTGTGCTGCAGTGAATGACCTTTGCAGGTAGCAAGGTGAGAACCACAGTGGTAATGTCCAGAGAAAAGTCCTCAGACAATGGCTCAACAGGTATATATGATCTTGAGCCATGGGCTCAACTTCTACTGGCAAAGGAGGGTGAACCTCTGACAATGCCAGTCACATTACAGGTGAAACATGAGGAAAACTGTTAAACAAATATTGGTTGAAGATCCTGAGACAGAAGACAAGGGGCAACACATAAGCATGTAAACACAAAAGGTTTAATAACTTCCTATTATGTCTCTAAGGGAAGGAGAGTTCAAGATTGTACCAATGCCTTGACAAACAGCGGAAGAAAAAAGCTCATTTTCTATCCTCTCTCACCTATTTATTGCCATGGCAGGATGAAGGGACCACACTAAAGTTCCTGAAAAATAAGCATCTGTTCACTACCACCTAGATGCAGGATATCTACCACAAGATGGAATGAGGTTTTCTTCATGAGCAAATTTGTGCAACATGGAGGAACTTTGTAAGAACTGGTGAGCAGCTTTTGGACATTTTTTGTCAAATCAGTACAGCATGCATCAAGATGATTGGAATAATATCAACAACATCAGCCACAGGAGCAAGCAGAACAAACTTGATTACTGTACTGAGCAACAAAGAAAAAGTCTTACAGATGCAGAAGGCAGATTGATAAATTAATTCACAACATATCATAGACAGTGGTGAACCTAAGTGAATGACCACTGATATTAGGGAACTACTGTCTATCTTTCAAGAATGAAGGAATTTTGCAATCATCCCCAGAACTTTACATATGCTGGATATCATTGCTAAAACTGAAGTGGCCATGCAGACCCTATTTTGCAAAAAAAAAAAAAAAAAAAAAAAAAAAAAAAAAAAAAAAAAAAAAAAAAAAAAAAAAAAAAAAGAGGAAATATGCACTGAAACAGTCAGATACTGTGCCAATCAAATTCATCTGTTTACAACCTGAAAAAGAAGAGCTGTAAGCTACAAGGAGCCTTTTATTTTGAAATAAAGTACCTGACACAGATGTACTGATAAATTTTCTTCATTTATTCATTCCAACTGTAACTCCATTACAACTGTTTCACACCTGTGCTGTCATTAACGACTAACATCAAGTAATTGACAACTTCCTGCTTTGACTCAGCACCTTCCCTTATATTGAAAAAATTTCACTGTGAGAAATATGTGATTAGTACTGGTAGTTTCATAAAAGTATAGTGAAAAATTGTATATTCACAAATACTTTATTGTGCCAGTATGTTTTACAATAATGAGGGAAATGTTGGACATAGTTTGTTTTCTTGTATAATTTGTTTTTTATGTAAAATTTTGCAAAAGAAGAATTGAAACAATTACTTTTGAAAAACACAAATTTCTACTAAATTACTTAATTATTTTGATGACTAAAACTTACATATGTTCCAACTTACAATAACTCTATTCTTTTCCAGATATGAACACCCAGCTCAGCAAACAAATAATAATGTCAACTTTTCAAATCTTGTACTTTTATTTGCAGCTGGTAGAGCAGTTTACGATTATTTACAACTATTTTACCACATCAATAATCAAATTATGAAAAGAGAGTGCTGTATGTTAATATGTTTTGGTACTTACTGTAGTAATGCGTACTTGAAGTTCTGTAAGGCTCAGTCATGTTAATTTTGGTCTAGGGGCTCCCATGTTATTTTACATGAAAATAAACACTGTTTGCCTAATATTCTGTTTATTACTTCCCCAAATAATGACATCTTCTAAATACATTTCACAAAATACTTTCTTTCACCATAAAACATAGGATATCATTGTAATAATTATAAACTGAAGAACACAGTTGGTGGACTAAAACAGACAATCAATGTGGAGTGACTGCAAGCATTGATGGATCAGTTAGCATAAAAAAAAACAACTGGCTTGATCTTTGTACTGGACAATATGACTTACATTCTTATGTTCTTTAATAATTACTCTGGTGTTGAGTTTTCCATTGTTTACATTGTATGAGTATTCTATATATAGTGAGCAAATACAATAAAGTGTTGACCGCTATCATAGTCATGTGTATTACACGTGGCTGTAGAGTTGCTGTTTGGTGTACTGAACAATACAAAGCATTCTCTTCAATTGGGGATGCAACACAATGGATCCCGACATAACAATGGCCATGAAGATGGAGTGCCATGACCTAACATCCACCAGCAATACTGTAAAGAGACAACTGCTCCAAATATCAGCACAGGCTCAAGCAATGGCAAAAAGAAGTATAACATGGAAATTCTGCCTTTCTGACCTACCAGGGTGCAATTTTTGCTAACACAAGTGGAGATCATTTTTCTATTCCATGGACTCTTATGTGATATGGAACAGTTTACATCAAATATGTCATTGTTTGACTTAACTGTGATCAAGCAATTAGACAATGTGTTACACCAACAGTCTTATGCTGTGTTTAAAGAAGCTGTACTTCAGCATCTTTTGCTTCCTCTGAAATCAAAATAACAAAAAAATATTGAGAATGAGGCATGTGCCAGTGATTCCTCATCCCAACTGTTTCACTCAGTATGTGCCTTGGCTAATAACAAATTGCTATCAGAACACTCTTTAAAAATTTTCTGGCTTTGAAGAGTGCCAAAAACTGTGAGGGCCATTCTTTGTGCATTTATGGATCTCTCCCTTCATGAATTGGGGTACAAAGCAGATGCAGTCACAGCTGCATGAATGGATAATACAATTTGTGCTGCTGTGTATGAAGTTATGGCAGGAGGCCCCAGACACAAGACCCAGAAGCAGAACCATCCATGGGTCAGTTGACGGACAGACTAGCCAGATTAAATGCTGGGCTAAAGAGGCATCTGACAGTGATGGGGTTCGAGGCAAGAACAATCGGTTATGCAGAAAGTTGTGTTGGTACCATAGGTGTTTTGCCAATGCAGTGAGGCAGTGCACAAGCTTCTGCACATAACCAAACGTCAGTGATGCATGCCAGTAGGTATGTGCACTCATCAGGACTTTTCACAGTGCCTAGAAGGCAGAAAGGATGCAAAGGTGTCACCTGCTACAGGTTCCAGTCCATTATTTATCAAAGACAGAAAGTCTGGTGGACTTTCCCCAGTTGTCAGTCGTTCAGAAATCAGAGTTTATCCAAAACGGTGAATGAGATTCCAACCACATCATTGTGGAGTGTACATGTGTGCATTATGTGAGAAGATCACAGACATATATTTGCATGAAACAATTGAACATTCAGAGTAGAGAAAGACCTCCAAGGTGCTTGAAGCACAAATTTCTCAGATACAAGGACTGTGTTCTATGGAAAGGCTGACCACTTGTGAATTACAAAATGAAAATGCTAAACTGAAAAGGAGGATTTTATATCACAAAAAGAGCTAGACTGCACATGTGAACAACTGCAGCACCTGCACCATGCTGTTCAAGCATCTGATGGTGGTCAAGCTTCTCCTCCCTCTTCCTTCTCCAGGGCTACCTGTGCATTAGGCAACAATCTCGGACAACAGCGGCTGCCTGAATTTCCTGTGCTGACAGATCCAGTGTTGACCAACAGCAACAGAAGACATTCCACTCAACATTTTATTATTACAACACAGGATCAGTCAGTGACTTTCAGACCTTTGCACCTGCCTCCTGATAAATTATGTGCAGCTAAACTGGAATTCAATAACATGATTGCTGATCGAGCTGTAGCAAGCTCATATAGCACATGGGAGACCCCATTGCAAATGATAAAAAAAGAAAATGGATCTTTGACAATTTGTGGAGACTGCTGGAGTTTCAATGCCAGCACTATTCAAGACCAGTATCCAGTGCCTCACATAGCTGACTTTCATGTATACTAGAAGGTGCTTGCTATTCCAGTGTTGTTGGCTGTGCCAAGGCATTCTTAAAAATACCTATGGCTCTGAAAGACAAAAAAGAGATAGCTGTGACTACATCCTTTGGAATTTTTAGCACAATATTATGTCTTTTGGCCTGCAACATGCTGCAAAAACTTGGCATCATTTTATGTATGAGGTCCCGCATGGCCTTCCATTTGTGTACTGCTACATGGATGACATGTTACTTTTCTCAGAAACCAAAGAGGAGTGCATTGTGCATTAAGTTATCTGTGTAATTTGTTCAAAAGACTAGAGTGCTATGGTGTTATGATTAACAAGAAAAAGAGTGTTATTGCAAAAGAAGATGTAAAGTTTCTTGGCTACACTGTATGACAATACAGTATCTCACAGCTCTCGGGAAAAGTGACAAATGTTGGTAACATGCGCCCTCCCTATATTTAAAGGCATTAAATATTTTCCTGGGGTGTTAAATTACTACAGAAAACACTTGCCATATTTGGCAGAGCTGCAGAAGCCACTTAACAAACTGCTCACTGGTAAAAACACATCCGGTAGTGGAAAGATTCTGTGGAATCCTGAAGCTACATCTGCATACAGCTATGTAAAAAATGCATTGACAAATGTTGCTCTATAGGCACATCCTGTGCAAGTCACCTTGTGGATTGATGCAAGTCAGACAACACTGGGTGTGGTGTTACAACAATATGTCGCTCTGACAATAGATTGTAGTGAAATGGCAAGTTCTGGCTTTCTTCTCAAAAACCTGTCGGTG